>NC_133187.1:22242500-22302500 GCF_049306965.1 Danio rerio
GAACTCCTTGAGGTGAGCAGGTAGAGTTCTGGTCTTTCTTGAGCGCCGCAGCGTCATCATAAACAACTGCAAAACAACTTCCCAAAGTAGACAAACTGATGAAAGTTAGCCAGAATGATCAGGATTGATAACTGGACAGTTGTGTGGATTTGTAGACCAGCTCAGGTTGCCGTGGCAACAGAGGGACGAGGCTCATTTAAATGTACACAATAATTGATATCAACGTTTAGTTAATTATAGAGCAGCGCAAGCCCTGTTTTAGGACAGGGCAGATTTTGATAATTTGCTATTTAATTTTGTATTAAATACAGGAAATACTTAAATGATTATTAAGAATAATAGAGGGCCTATTCACCAAAACAAATACATAAATATTGTCCCTGTTTTTTTTTATCATTTTTAACTTTTGAAATTAATAATCATCATACAGTCTCATACATTTACGTTAATCAAAACAGTTTTATTAAACAGATATTGGTGTGCAACCAAATAAGTCGGTTTTACAATACCTATATTGAGACAGAATTTGTTTGCATTTATTTTCTAACTTTTTTTGTAATAATAATAATAATGTAAACAGTTTGATTATATCTGTTTTCATCTGTATATTTGGTGAAAATGTATTTTTGTACTAATCTTTAATAATAGCGTGAACCAATGTCTGTCTTCTCTAAAGTTGATTGACGGGCTACGCTGGCCAATTAGAAGAGAGCACGGGAAAACTGCTGTTCGAATATAACCAGTTGACCATCGTTTAGCGATGCTAGCGAGAATGTCACAGTGTTAGTTAACTTAAAGCTCTGTTTGTGTTTCGGACCAAAGTTTGGATGTTATACAGAAGACGGACGGCTACATAGCTACTCTCGCGGTGGGCGGGGAATCTTTTGAGTGACAGCAGCTGCCGATTGAGCGCCCCTACTTAAAACGTATTTCCAGGTAAATTCTCTGTGCTTGTTTATTTCGATCATCTTCAGCTCCTGATATAAATTAAGTGTCATCAAGGCATGGTTTCTGCCGAGGGGACCTGTCGATGATCGCTTTCATAACTTAAGGGTGAGTGCCATTTTTCGTATATGTGCATTAATGATACTGGGCCCCAACAAATAACAAACACACACATAAGAGTGACATTTGTGTCTTATGAGGTGTAAAACTTTGACTGTTTGGGACTATTTAAACGCTTTTTGTTTGAATCTGTTGATTTTAATCGGCATGAATCGTTCATAAGAACCGGATGACAATTTGATTGTGGGAAATGGGATTGTTTTTTGACTTTCGGTTTTATTAATCCTGTATTTGTAGTAAATCCCAATTCATTACTAATTTATGTACACACAAGTTGTCTAGAAAAAAGTGCTACTTGTAAATTAAAAGATTTAAAGTACTGTTATTCTATTGTGAGGTTAAAACCAAATCTCTCTCAGATAAAAGGGACACTGTTATTTATTTCCACACAACTTTTTGTTTTCTTTTATTATTATTTTTTTTGTTTTTCATAACACAATTGTGGTTGTGGTAGAGTGTTGAATCTTTTTTCTTTTATTATCATTTATTTAATCTCAGCTTCTAATAAATACTTTAAATAATCAGAAACATATTTGCTGGTATTTATTTATACTCTGTAGCATAAGGACACATTTTAGAGGAACCGCTTTATATTATTTTATTTTAGGATTTTTGTTTTTACTGCATTAATAGCAACCACACCTAAACATTCAGTATATTTCTCAAACCAAGAACTGGGAAATCAGGTTCCTGTGTGCTATTGAATCCCTAAAGGTGTCAAAAGATGGTTACATAGGTTACCCCTTAAAAGAGAGTGTGGTTAATCTGTAGCACACTGAGTGAGATTGTGTTTTTCTTATCAAATACAATATATTTTTATGGATTATTTTTTACAAATTGTTCACACAGTGGTAACATTATTCATGGTTAATTAATTCTGTCTTTTTGATTATATTAGTGTCAAATTATTTTATGATTTATGCATAAATTTGTCGTTTGATAAAGGAATAACAACTCGCTTGTGACTCGTACACCTTTAACCCAAAACATTTGTTTTTTTAATGATTTCTTTTTATTTTACATTTCTTGTAGTATTTTGGTTTGATTATATTTTTAATGATGATGATAACAATGAATGGACTTTATTTATAATAATTATCACATTTAAATACAACTGTGGCAAAAAACAAACAAGAGACCAAAGTTAAGAGTCTGTTTATTTAGATTCATGAGTTTGAGTAAAATGTTAATATGCATTTTATTCTACAAAATTTGGATAACATTTCTTCAAATTTTCAAGCTGTCATTTAGAGCATTTTTTCCAGAAAATGGCAACTGTCAGAAAAGGTAATAGTGACTGAAAATAAAGGTTGGTAAATTGATTACTTAACTCCTCTAAAGCTGAAACATTATTATTGGGTTGACTAAAATGAACATGTCTGAAATCTTGTTATTTTAAACTAAACACAAAAAAAAAAAAGAAAAGTTGAAAGTGCACATGAGCCGGAACCTGCAACTGTGTTATTATCTCTTTTTTTGTATTGTGACAGTTCATAGAGAAGAAAAATATTAAATTAGAAAACAGAGGGCATGGCTTGTTTTTTCTACTGCGAGTGGAATGGATACAGTAAAGTAGATGTTCATTCAGAAAGAGCAGAAAATGGTTTTAGAATAGTTATTACAGCCTAACAGACACCTCCTGCTCACCATTTCTGTTTGTTGTCAAAACGGACAGTTGAAAGAGAGTGGTTAAAGGTGTAGTAGGTGATCTTTCACAATGCTAATAATAGCTTAGCATAAATCTCTAAATCACACTCCCTCCCCTGCCGTCTAGAGCCACACCTCCTTAAATACGAGCACAGCAAAAGAAACCTCTATCATGTGTTAAAAGCGACTAGTGCTTGTCCGGCAGCGAGCAAGCCAAACTGACATGCTGTTTCAGAGTGAATATTTAGAGTTAAACAATATAGGAAGAGACTAGGCGAAATAGTGGTATTTATTTGTTTTTTGTTGTTAGACTAATTAAAATCTACATTATAGATGCTGTAAAAGGTCCCTTATGAAACTGAAAATAGTCTTATCAGTCTTTTATCAGAAGATTTTAGTAGCTGAACAACACTTCTGTGTAGATATAACCCATTTGTAACAACATCTAACATTACATCAACTTTGCATGAAGCTAAAATAGTTTTAAAACAAAATATTAACTGTCTAAGAGAAATCCTTCAGCTATTGTTTCATCTTTTCTCCAGAGTGCAAAGGTAACTCCAATATTGATTCAGGTTTTTAAAAAGTTTTGATTAAGCAGGTTTTTACCGATCGGGTGCGCGCCCTCTCTCGTAAACGCGCGCCACCAACAGCGGTCGGCGGAGATGCGTACAAACGGCTGCGCAGTTGTTCAAATCTGCATTTGTTGACAGTTTCGCCTAATCAGAATTGACAGATGTCGGTCCGACTCTATTTATTGGATGAACATTTTTTTAGTTTCATGCCTTACCCAAAATATAAAAATACATTTAAATACATTTTGATCATTTACTTGAATCATACCTTATGGACTGTGAAGACACTTCTGTAGACAATCACCTACTGCAACTTTAAGAATGTTAACCTCGCTCAATACCTCAAAATCAGGTAATCTGAGAATAAAACGTGAAAAAAAAACAGGAAGTGGATTTTCATATTTTAATTTTAGATTACAAGAGCAAACTATTTTCTTTCATGATAACATGCACAGATGAATTGTTCAATACAAAACTGACAATGTGAGCTAACAAAGTCATGGTTGGTTTTGATTTTATTTGCACTTTTATTGCTGACTTTAAATTAAAACTGACATTTAATTTACAAAATAGAACAAAACATGAATAATTGCCAGATAAATGTGCAATGTCTAAAATGATTATTCGTCAGAATACATTACTAAAAAAAGAATAAAATAAAGCAATATGCTTTAATATTCAACATCTAGACTACCAATCATCTTCAGTGAGAGTGTGGAGTTCATCATTTTGCAATTGCTTTGATTTTAAAACTAACAATCAAATTTTATAGCAAAAAATCACTCATCTATTAACCAACTTTTTAAAGACGTCACTTTTAAAGACGTTGCTTACCAAATCTGCATTTACTCCAAAACACAGCAAAAACAGTCAAATTATCAATTTGATCAATATTTATTAACATTTGAGTTGTTTTTTAATGATTCTTTGATGATTTGAAAGATCAGAATACCAGCATTTATCTGAAATAAAAAGCTTTTGTAACATTCTATTACAATATTCAATGGCTTGGAGGGAGTATCGATTTCTTTCCTTTTTTTGTCAAAGAACTTTTAAAAACTAATAGTTTTATCTATAAAGGATAATTTAAATTTAAAAAATGCGTGTGGGCGTGCGTGTGACAGGGATGAGCGCAGGCTAGGATCACGTTTCTTATACATGAAATGTTGAATGATGACAGCATGATGTTCAGCTGGAGTGGTATTGATAGTATGTTTTGATTGCTGTGTGGTGTCTATTTATTGGTGTTATTTATGCAATTATATTCATCAGATTTACGGTGTGGTGTATTACAACTCTGGGTTGATGTAAAATGATGATGTGTTGCACAATTACGGTTGATACCCCTTTGTTAAATGCCTAGTGATTGTCATTTTAGTAGCCTTAAACAATCATGTTATGCAGTCTGCTAATAATCTACATATTATGAACATTTTATTCTCTACCTGCTGCTTCCCTTCTGTGGAATTTTAATATTTTGTTTGAATTTTGCTTGATTATTATGGCCCAAAATAAATACCTTATTTTGTCTAGTAAGAATTTGTGTTTTAATACTACCATACTTGGTTTGGTTACAGGAGCGTCACTCCTACTGACCAGACTGTAGCTGGAGTGGCATTGTAGCGATGTCTGCGAAACCACTAAGGAGGAAGAGCATATCCAGGAGTGCCTGAAGGACAGAAGACCACAAACATCTGCTCAAAATTCTCGACAAATTCTGTTTAGTTGATCAGCAGATGTTCACAAACATCAACAGAACATTTCCTTCTGTAACTCAAACCCACCTGTAAAGTATTTGTAGGCCGAGCGCTTCAGCAGATCTCCATTGCCGAAGTCCAGCAGCTTGATGTCCGGGGACTCTGTGGAGATCAGCAGGTTCTCTAGCTTGATGTCCCGGTGCAGGACACAGCTGCTCTTGCAGTGTTACAATGCCGCGATCAGCTGCACCAGCACTTTCTTGGCCGTACGCTCGTCCAGACAGCCGTTCTTTTCACAGAAGCTCTGGACATCTTGGCAAGGAGCCGGACGCTCTAGGAGGCGGACGCTCCAGGATCAGGACGTAGCGCCTGGAAAGGTCAAACCAGTCCAGCAGCTGCAGGACACAGGGGCAGGCAGGAGATGAAATGACGCGGGTCATCAGTGCCACCTCTAGCGGCAGCAGACCCTGACCGTCCTGCAGGACAAACCCTCCATTATATCCAGCACTGAATCAAACACGGCAAACACCACAGATTCACACCAAAACATACAACTTTCAGTCTCTCGGGGGTCCGGTCCTGCTACATGAACTTGATGGCCACCTGCAGACAGAAAAAGCAAAGTAAATCACACCTGCCTGATTGAGACACATGACATTTACTGACAGCAACATTTCTAAAGCAAGTCTGAATGAAGGAGGGAAGAAAATCTCTTACTGGCAGTCCATCAGACCTGCGGATCCCAGCAAACACAGAGCCGAATCCACTTCGTCCCAGCAACAGGCCCTTCAGGTACAAGTCTGCAACACAGAAGAGCACAAGAAATGAAGAAGAGAAAACATGCTGCAGTGTCTTCAATGACAAATCATTTCCTAACTGAGCCATAAGATCTGGATGACTTGAGCTGTGCTGACCTCTGTGAGAGCGTTTGGTCTGTCTCTGGGAGGAGGTGGACGATGTTTGCTGACTGCTGCTTTGCCTTTTGCTTTTGCTGTTCCTCTGGTCTGTGATGCAGAACCAGCCAAATGTGACGGCAGAGGAGCCAAATATCCAGGAGGCTCAGCGGTGCCGTCCCGTGTGTCTGTGTCCAGAGCTGTTGTCTGGGTGAAAGCAGCACTCCTGGGTCTGGAACGGCTTGAGGCTCAGATATAAATCACTCACAGAAACATTTTTCCTGCTCACTTTTATCACACTTTCAGAAGGAACTTGCAGTTTTTATTGAGCAACTCTGCAGTTTCCATCATTATAATTGTTTTAAAGAATAAAAACAAACATCAAAACATTTTTAATAAATTTTTTGTTTCATGTGAACTTCGATGATATTTTTTATATTAGTAAAACATCGTACAGCATCATACAGTGACATACTAATGATGAATTAAAAACACTCGCTTCCTCTTTCTTCTCCCATGTGGGACATGGACAATCTCCTCCAACCTGCAATAAAGCAAGAAAATACAGATAAAATATGAAAATTCATTTAAAACAAAGTAAATTAAAGGAAAAAGAAAAACAAAACGAAGTGAAAATGAAAAAAGTTCAACAAAACAAATGTTAAAGGAAATAATCAGAAAACAAGAACGGAAATAAAAACTGATTAAAGAAGTTGTTGTCTTTATAATTAGTCTTCTCTCAGAAATCCTTAAACAGATTCTGAAATCTCAGGATTCACACAGAAATGTTCTACAAAGTCGCCTTGTCTCTCAACCAACTGATTGCGATGGGTTTGATTGTTTTTATATGCACTGACGCAGTCGTCCCTCAACGGGCCTAACATTTACGCGAGAAGTGACGTCAGGAATGTCAGTCACATGACCTTTCCTAATGCCCTGCTTTAGCATGAATCGTCAATCTCATATTTAGCGTAAATAATAATAAATATGTTTCTCATAATAATCTGTCCTGAAAGCAGTTCATGATGCCTGTAGATTTCACGAATGGAGAATAATAGGAGGATGCGTAATAGGAGGTGAGCTTCGCCTTCAGGAGATATACTGTACACCAGGCGGTGCAAGAGGAAAGCCAAGAGAATTATCAGTGACTCCAGCCACCCAAGCCATAGAATTTTCTCTCTGCTACCCTCAGGCAGACGGTTCCACAGCATCCGATCACGCACCAGCCGGCTGAAGGAAAGCTTCTTCCCTCAGGCAATCAGGCTGATGAACACTTAACACACAGACTCTTCCATACCCTCACTGCACACCATCAATATGTAGCACGCACTGCACTTTAGCCAATCCTACTTGAAACACTGCCTACAACTATGTGGACACCTTTTTTAATTTACATTGTCGTTGGATTTTGCACTGTCTTTATTTGCACTATTTGTATTCTGCACTGTCCGTTTTTTGCTCGTTTTTGTATTTTCACTATTTGTAATTTGTCTGGAGCCAGCACCTAAGCTTTTCATTCAGCACACGTGCTGCTGATGATGTGACGATAAAAGTTATTTGATTTGATTTGATTTTGATACCATCATTGTCCACTTCTTCATTATGGTACATTTATAGATGAGCTCGTTTGTTTAGTGTTGTTTTTAAAACTTTATTTTAGTTGTATTTCTGCGAGACTTTGGATAAATGTAAAGATTTCTCTCCCACTAATAATGGTGATGATGCGAGGAAGTTTACTGAAAGCTGATTGGCCTCTGGAAAGTAATTGATTATACTGTATATAGTTATTTAATTTTATTAAAAGAGCTTTTTAATTAGAACAAATTTTTTTCATTCCGTTTTGTCTTTTAACGCATTTTAAACATGAATAATAATTATAGGTGCTCTCCATGTAACCAGAGGCTCTCTGGGTGGTTCAAATGACGGCCAAAAGGTCCAGAATTTGTCTTATTATTTGGTGTTTTTTATTATTGTTTTGTAATAAATATAATTTTTACATGACTATGGCCAGTAATTTGAATCCCATGGAGCCTCAAAGCCACGTTAAAGTGACGCGAGTCACGTGACATAACTGAGCGGTAAGTTTAACTGACATTTGAATCTTTGATGCGACATCCGTAGGGAATAACGTTATTATGGGTCGAAAAGAGCAAGAGAGACGAAGAGAAAGCAGGCAACAGCGTCATTGGCGCAAAATATTGAACATATGTTCAAAAAGACTGGCAAACAGGGTAAGGCTGGCGTTACTTCTTCACAGATGAGAATCTGTCCCGTTCATGTTCTAGGCTGGCCGCATTAGCCGGGTCATCCTGTATATTTGCCGTTATTGATTTGTCTCGTACATGACCTGCCTTTTTTATTTATTTTTTGACTGCTGTGCCACAATTTTGGAAAATAACTGTCCGATAAAGGCTTTACTACCAAGCGGTGTCCTCAGCCGTCAACTGTCACAGCACATCTGCTCACTTCATTCGCTTTATTCTGATCTGATATTAATCCAGTCGCTCAAACCATTTCAGATTGCGGTCTGGGACACACTCCAGACGACACTGGACAGGTCTAATTAATGTATTTTTTACACTAAATTAAATTAAATTAAATAAATGATGACCTGGAGAAAATCTGACCTGCGCCTGTTCAGAGAAACACCTGTAGGTGCGCTTTTACAGCCAAACACACGTAAGGTGCAAAATAAATCAAGACACATTTACTAAAAGCATAAAACATGTGTTCTCACTTTCCTTCATCTGCCAAAAAAAGCCAACTAGTCCTGTTCAACCACACGATCTTTAGGCTACAATGAAGCATTTTCTCCTCATTCATAGTTTTTACTTTAATTTAATTTATTTTTTATTAAGTATTTTTTCGTTTTATTATCATTTAATTTCACTTAATTCGTTTTTATTTTTTAATACTCAAAAATGATTAAATTAAAATGTTTAATTTATATCAAATGGCAGCTGTTGTTTAACACAAAACGATGATTAAAGTCTCCAGCACCGAAAGCAGTCCATAAATCAACACGTTTTAAATAGAGTTTTATATAATGAGTCAAATCCACTTATAATGATCATATTTTAGCGATAATATAATGATTGTTATTATTAGTGAATTTTACTTATTTTCAAGACAATAATAAAAAAGGGAAGGACATTACTATAATTATTATTGTTGTTATTGTTTTATTATTCCGATGGCCAATTTCTAGTGAGGTTATTTGTGCGGTCCAGTTTGTTATTTGCCTAATCAATCTTTTTTTTTTCTTGTGGACTAATAATTTAGACTATTTTAGCCCAACCCTTCATATTTCTTATTCAACCTTTTACGTGTAAAGCTCAAATGTCCACTTATTATTGACTGTGATATAAAACTTTAATACATGTTTGTAAATGTATTGATAAATACATTTAATACATGTTTGTATACTTTATTGGTAAAAGATACTGAATGTATCTTCGCTGGTGCTGCTCGTACAGCTGCAGTTTATGCTGATAGAATTTGACAGTAATTGCTGAAGCTTTCATCGCGGTATATGTCACACATTATGTGTTATAAATTTTTATTATCTTACAAGAAAAGCAACTGAGATGTGGAGCTCAACAAAACTTGACCGAGCAGAGCGCCATCTTGGATCAACCCGCACATCTCACCTCATCGATGATGACATAAATAGAATGCCGTTACGTCATAGAAAAGAATGCAGTTTAGAAATTCCTCAGAGTTACAAACGAAGGAGTACAGTAAGGTTAAACATTGATTTAATGACTTTAGCGACTTGTTTTGCACCTCAAATGGCAAATAACATGTCAGCTGCGTTATTTACTCGACTTAATTTGATTAATCCTGTATTTGTCAACGATAATCATCAGAGTGACACGATGGCTTCTCCTACACCTCCTACCATGATGAGAAGCCCAACAGGTGAGATGAGAGTTTACAAAAACGGTGTATTTCCACGTATTATTTAATAAAAAGTATAATAATAACAACAATAATCATAATAAATCGCCATATAAGGCGACTTACCGACTTAATAGGCAAATATTCAACCTCTCCTGTTTGTAATTGTTTTGTGTAGTTCTGATATTGTATATTTTATGACTTTGTGATTGAGCCCTGCTGTTATTTTATGTATTGACATTCTGGCTTTTTAGGTTTTTTTAATTTCCACTCAACATAAATTGTGCCTAGTTAACGTTTCTAATAAAATCATTTTAATAATACTTTAATTTATATCCTATGTGTAAACTTGCACAGTAATTTTCTTATTTTTGATAGTGTGGAGGAATATTTGTTATATTTTAGCAAACTGAGTGAGAGTATTATATTTAAGTCTTTATTTGTTCAAGAACGGATGAATTAATAAATGTCTAGAGCACTGTTTCTGTAACTGAAGTTCTGGAGCAAGACTTCTTTTTTCATTTGTATTTCTAAGACCGATTGTTAAATGTTTAAAGTTGTAATTTACTCACAGATTTATTAACTGAAGCTCCAGAGCGAGAGAAATTGTTCTCTTTGAGTTTGACGATTGCTAATGGAGAGCTAAAAATTGTTGAATTAGTTTCATTAGTTTTTTTGTGGTGGAGAAGTGGTGTTTGAGAAAGAATGTATATGTAGCACCCACTGACAAAAAATAAAAGGCCACATAAATTTGATTAAACATTGTGATGGTGATTGTTAAATAGCTCAAACTATAACTGGTAAAACTCAGAATACTGCCTCAAAATCAGTTATTATAATAGTTTGCATTTTGTGTGAGCAGGAGTGAAATGTTTATTTTTGCTAAACAGTTGCTTATAGGATTTTTCCTGGTGTCTAATATGGACTTATGACTTACCGACTATTTGTCAGCTCGTGTTTGTCATTTTACATCATAGAAATGATTTGCAGTTCCACATAATTAATTTTAGTTTTCAAACATTTTCTACTATAATTGTACATTTATTATTGTTGTTTCTTTTGTGTGATTGTCTTTTGTATGTCTTATGTCTTTTGTATAATTTTCAGCAGTTTGTCTATTTTAAACCTGTGGTTAAAGAGTTTTCTAATATTTCCCTGTTCGTTTTCTTTACTTTAGAAAACCCAGAGAAAGGGAGGAAAGGGAATAAAGCCTCTGCTTTCTTTAAGAGAGCATGGAAGGCTGCAAAACGCCCTTTCCATTGCTGTGACCGGAATAGAGTGGTTCCCTTTGAACCACAGTCGGATATCGACGATTTCGAGCATCTGCCTGTTCCAGGTCCCTCCAGGACTGTCGCAGCACATGCAGACCTTGAGCCAGCGTGGCAGCCAGGCCAGGTCTGTGAAGATCCTCAGCCGTTGAGTGTTCCGGGCCCCTCCAGCATCAAGCAAACAGCAGATGTGCCGAATGCAGATCCGGCCCGTCTTGAGTCCTCAACGGCCCTCACAGGTCATGTTGACTCTGAGCCGATGCGTCTGCCAGTCCAGGTCTGCGACCGTCTGGAGTCGTTGGCTGTTCCAGGACCATCCAGGATCAAGCCAACGACCGTCGCAGATCATGTTGACCCTGAGCAGATGCGTCCGCCAGTTCAGATCTGTGATGATCCTCAGCCGTTGAGTGTTCCGGGCCCCTCCAGGATCAAGCAAACAGTAGATCCGGCCCGTCCTGAGTCCTCAACGGCCCTCACAGGTCATGTTGACACTGAGCTGGTGTGTCTCCCAGGCCAGATCTGGGAAGATCCTCAGCCAATCAGTGTCCATGGCCTCACCAATATTAAGAAAATGACGGATGCAGATTCGGCCTGTCCTGAGTCGCCTCCGTCTGTTCAAGACCCCTCTAAAATTGATGGGACTGATGGTGAGTTACCCTAAATTTGGTTCATTTTATTTCTGCCATCTGTTATTTTTATGCTTTGTTGTTTTTAGCTTGTAAATCTGACAGTGTCATTTGTTGTACTATTGGTTGTTTATTATTTAGTAGCTGCAGGTCTGTTCATGGAGATGTTTCTGATTGTTTTCTTCATTTTAGAAAAACCCAAGAAAGAAAGGAAAAGGAAAAGAGTCTCTGCTTTCTTTAAGAGAGTATGGAAGGCTGCAACGCGCCCTTTCCTGTGCTGTGACACAGATATAGTCCAGCATCTTACACCACAACCTGAGCCAGAGCCCGAGCCAGAGTCAGAGCCCGAGTCAGAGCCAGAGCCAGAGCCAGAGTCAGAGTCAGAGCCAGAGCCAGAGCCAGAGTCAGAGTCAAAGCCAGAGTCCGTGCCCGTGCCCGAGCCCGTGCCCGAGCCCAAGCCCAAGCCCAAGCCCAAGTCAGCACCAGAGTATGAGCCCAAGCTCAGGCCAGAGTCAGAGCCAGAGCCAGAGCCAGAGCCAGAGCCAGAGTCAGAGCCAGAGCCAGAGCCAGAGCCAGAGCCAGAGCCAGAGCCAGAGCCAGAATCAGAATCAGAGCCAGAGTCAGAGCCCGTGCCCGAGCCCAAGCCCGAGCCGAAGTCAGCAACAGAGTATGAGCCCAAGCTCAGGCCAGAGTCGGAGCCAGAGCTGGAGGATGAAGCGGACCTTGAGGCAGTGCCTGTTGAAATTATGCCTGAAATCGCTGAACCCGCTGACCCTGAGTCAGTATGTCTGCCAGGCCCGGCTCCTGAGGAGCCTAAAGAGGCTTCTGGGCCCCTTTGTAGTAAGTCATCATTTCCTTCTATTTTCTGTAATTCATAATTATTATAAATTAGTAATCAATTTACTCCTGCAATTCTGATGGAAGTTACTGCTTTCAGCTCATTGCATTAGATTCAGATTTAAAGGATTTATTAGTCATTTATTTGATCTGTTTTATACCAAACAATCCAAGTAAATCTCTCTGCTTTTTTCTGTTTCAGGATTTGATCTGTCTCATTTTGAAGTAGAAAACTTGATTGGAGAAGGAGCTTTTGGCCAGGTGTTTGTGGCATCAAACAAACGTCGTAAACGTGAAAAGGTAGAGAACTAGTTTTTAAATTCAGTCAAAATTTTCCTCCTGATTATTTATTATTAATAATTTGTTGGTTTAAATTTAATTTGTTGTTTTTTCTCCGCAGGTTGCACTGAAGTTTATCAACAAGAAAGAAGACGAACGTTATCTCAACATAGTAAGTTGAATAATTATTGTACTTATTGTATTGTACTTAATTGTCCTTTATGTCTTTCTGCTTTGGTAATATCTTTGAAATCTGTTTTTTTTTCTAGGATGGTTATTCCACACCTGTGCTTGCGGAAGTGGCAATGATGCTTAAGTTGATGAATGCTCCACAATGTCCAAACATCATTGAATTATACAACTGGGTTGAGAATGAGGACAACTTCGTTCTCATTCTGGAGTACGCAAAGTCATGCAAGACCTTGTTTGAGTACATCACAGATATCTTTGAGCTTGAAGAAATCCGAGCACGCTGGTTAATGCGTCAGTTGATCCAAGCTATAATGTTCTGCGCTGAGCGTGGAGTTTTCCATGGCGATATACACACACAGAACATCCTGGTGACTAAACCCCGATTACAGCTCAAATTGATCGACTTTGGTTGTGCTCAGCCAATTACCCACAAGCCTTTCAACAGCGATCAATATCGAGGTGAGTTGGCATTTTGTGTTTGTTTCTTTGCTCACACTGTTGTCTTGTGAAATGACTGAATTCTGAAAACGTCTCTCTTACAGGAGCTGGATTTTACACGCCACCTGAGGTTTATAGTCGTCGCGCATTCCATGCTAACCCAGCATACGTCTGGACGATAGGCCTCGTGCTCTATGAAATAATGCACGGACGAATGGCTTTTTATGACAGACAATCAACAATGTTTGGCTCCATTACGATGCACTCCAGGTTATCTACAGGTAAGCGGACACCTCTGAACAATCTCAGCCTCAGTGACAGAATAAAATATGTCAGTCACGAGTAAAAAAGGATTAAATATAATGGTTACTGTAGATATTAACGTTATTTAATTGTGGATGTTTTGTAATTTGATGTAGTAAGATTTAAACACGTTCATGGATCTTGAGTATGCAGACATATTTCACACTCTCTGTGTCACTTTTCAGAATGCCAGGACCTGATTTCCCAGTGTTTAGTCCGTGATCCAGTTAAACGGCTGATGTTACATCAGGTAGAAAAGCACCAATGGTTCAATCCAACGACCCCAGATCCTGTGGAGCTGTAAGACAAGAGGAGGTAGAGGAATACACCGAGCACAAATGTACATCTTCATTTCTTTCTTTGCTTCATGCTATTCCTGTTTTCTCTTCTGCTCTTTTAGAGTCACAAGTCTTATTTGACAGCCCTTCATATCACTGCTTAAATAACTTTGTGTTATTTCTGTTTTTCTTCATTTTAGAAAACATTAAAGAAGCAAGAAAGAGGAGAGCAGCATTTCCAGAAATTTCACAAGACTGTTAAAGTTATTAATTACTCCCTCATGTCAATCCAAACCCCTACTTTTCTTCAGTGTCAGTTCATGACGTGTGTTGATGAGAGCTCTGTCCTGCACTGTACAGTATGTGTGTCCACTGCTGACGTTTACCTCAGATGTGCCCACGCTTTGTTTAAATGAGAGGAAGTCGCGCAGGCCTCTGGGTTAAACATCAGCAGTGCGACACACACACAGTGCAGTACAGCACTTCTGAAGTCCTTATTTCTGTTTCATTATTTTTGTATTTTTCTTTCTGCATTGAAGTTTTGCTTCAAAATTACAGCTGTAGCTCCAAACCCCTGACACCTTTCCTCATCTTCAGAAAACAAATTAAAATATCTGAGATTAAATCAAATCATCAAACCATTAGAGCTCTGTCCTGCACTGTATGTGTGTCCACTGCTGACGTTTACCTCAGATGTGCCCACGCTTTGTTTAAATGAGAGGAAGTCGCGCAGGCCTGTGAGTTAAACGTCAGCAGTGCGACACACATACAGTGCACTGGGCTCTTCTGAATGTGCGGTTTGAGGGTCAGAGAGCTCTCAGATTTAATTTCAAATGTTTTAATTTGTGTTCTCAATATGAACTAAACATGAAAATAACTAAGGACATG
The DNA here is from genome assembly GCF_049306965.1 of Danio rerio. Classification (NCBI taxonomy): domain Eukaryota; kingdom Metazoa; phylum Chordata; class Actinopteri; order Cypriniformes; family Danionidae; genus Danio; species Danio rerio. The sequence continues at coordinate 22,257,387 of NC_133187.1, forward strand.
AGGTGAGTAATTAATGACAATAATGGTAATTAATGGTGCCGTGACCGCAGCTCTGCACAAGACCTTTGGCCAGAGGAGAAATGGTCGTACCCAACTGAGCCTGGTTTCTCTCGAGGTTTTTTCCTTCACTTTTGTCAATCGGTGAAGTTTTGTTCCTCGCCGCTGTCGCCGCTGGCTTGCTTGGTTGGGACTTGTGGAGCTGCGCATCCATGGATTTGCTCTTCAGTGTTTGGAACTGTGAAAACTGGACTGACACCGTTTCAATTTACTTCTATGTTAAGCTGCTTTGATATAGAAATGAAGACGAATTGAACTGAATTAATGATACAACTCCATCAGGAAATCCAGTGCTGTCACAGTTTTCTCCTCTAAAGTGTCATCAAAGATCTGCTCAACTATTTTCTACCTCATAAATGAATCTGGTGTTCTGTCATAAGAGAGACTGATTGTTTTATAATTAAGTGTTCATGATTGTTTTGTAATGAATTGTTCTTTGAATTGTTTTGTGATGAATTGCTTTTGTATATTGTTAATAATTCAAATAAAATCCTGTGAATCAAACTGAAGCTCTGATCATCATTTCTGTCAGTTTTGTAAATGACTCCTTACTCGATTAAAGAGACAGTTCTCCCTCAACATTCTACTCAAGTGCTTCTAAACCTACGAGGTTCTTTCCTCTGTTGAACACTGAAGAAGATACAAATCTGAAAATCTGTAACCATTGATGTCTACAGTAGAAAAACAAATACAATGGAAGTCAATAGTTACAGGTTTCCAGCATTTTTCAAAATATCTTCTTTTGTGTATAACAGAAGAAACTCATAGTAAGGGCTGAGTAAAAGAAGACAGATTATTCATTAGTAGCTGAAGAAATTTATTTGACAAATCAGTAGTGCCATATACTATGTTTACTTTGATTTAACACTAGTTTGTGGAGCCTGTTTAGCCAAATAGAACCACAGAGAAGGTTTTACTGTTAGACAATATGTTGTTTTTTACTACAATATCATATACTAATACAACACATTTCCCCCCTGGTACAGTCAAGATTGCAGACCACCCTTTGAGACTGTTCAAACTTTGACAATCTGAGTTTAAATCAGCAGTTTAGACTTGAGTAACTGGACTGTGTTTGACAGCTTTCGTGTATACGGCTCCAAGAAAAGTTCTTGAATTCATCAAGTCTACTGTTTAGATGCCAAGCAGATACACAGCATAGGTCATACATTGGGAACACAAGCAGCTCTGGGTTCAGGCCTGGAAGAACAGTCTCATGATGATCTCAGTCTGATTTGGGCTGTCGCTTGCAGAAGCAGCTGTTCTGTTCAGTTACTGCCATAACAATCTGTCCAGTTCCCATCTGTTCTTCATTGTCCAGCAACATCAAGACAAAATCTACAAAAATAATAGATAAAAGAGAAACATGTTCAATCAGTATTGATAGAAACACAAGACATCAGTCAATTCCATTACAGCATCTTTTAGAAGTAACAGCAATAACTTTTAAATACATCTCTGTCCTCAATTTAAATGTCTGAATGTAAAGGAATAAGGAAAGCAATAGTGCTCAAAATAAATGAAGTGATCTATACGTCCTCCTTATTTATTTGTGTATCACTACTGACAGATATCTAGTCAAATGGTACCTGCAGTTCATCAGTCTTGCAGTAGCCAAAAATACACTGTATGAGTCAAAATGAGTGATTTTACTTTGATGCTGAAAATCAGTAAAGTAAAGATCATGTTCAAGCAATATATATGTTGTGATTAAAGATATCTATAAAATATATTTTACTGAGCAAATCTAAATAGAGACATCTAAAATGTTATTTCACTGACAATAATACCAATGGATGCTCTCTCATGGCCAAACTGCAGCTCTGCTCATTTTATTCGGCCAGTGGAAAACTGCTGTTTGTTGGCCGTGCTGAGTCTGGTTTCTCCAAGTGTTTGTTCTTCCTTTCTGTCGATTGCTGGAGTTTTGCTTTCACTGGCATATCTGACTTTCTTGATTGGGGTCGCTGGAACAAAAGAGGATGGAGTCATAGGACGGAGTCAGATGAACTAGAGATGTCTGGTTACACTAAGTTTGGTCTTTTAAAAACAGTTTTGATGCATTGAGCCACATTAAGCATTAAACTTCATTAAAGGAAATGCTAATTACTTCAAAAACCTACAGATATAGTCTGACCCTTTGTCATACAGTGCTCAGCATGAATGAGTTCACCATATTTCTATCAACTTCTCAGTGAGTTAATATGTGCTGGAGCATTTAAACAAACCCTTACAAAAATAACTAAAGTAAAACTGCAGTACAACAGCAGTATATAGAAGTATAACTGCGGTCAAATAAAACACAATTGAAAAATTGCAATACAATAAAGTATAAACACAGTACAAATAGAGTACAATAAAGATTAGCAGCAGTATAGTGCTAGTGCTTACACCATCATTCATCTAATTTTACACTTGAACAACTAAATGAATGCTTAAGTCTATTTAACTGAATGTATTGTAATTACATTACAACATTGATGCTGTTAAAACAACCTGGTTAAATTTAAAATACTCACGTTAAGCTATCACCGGAGGTTTATCGTTGGCTTTAAAACTCTAGCTGTGCATATAGCCCGTTGTGCATAAACAATTTTGCTCCGCATCCCTGTTAATATCTAATCTTTGTGCTAACGAACATTAGCAATGTTACGAACACAGTTGGGCAAGTTACAGGTACTTCCAAAATGTAATACATTATATATATTAAAGATTTCTGTCATTTTTTTTTTTTTTGGAATTTGTTTACAATACTATATTAATATCTCAGAAATGCATTACACTACTTTTGTATCACTTTTAGGTTACTTTAACCAAAATAACCACAGAAGTTTGACTCTTATGAACTATGTATGAATTTTCAATAGTATGTCTATGTTTTCGAATACATTTTGCTATTAATTGTAATTTTTCTAAAAGATTTTTGTTTGCACAAGGAGTCTGACATCAGCCAGTGCACCACACAGAGATCTGATATTTTATTTTAAATATATATTCATAGTGCTTCACTTTTTCCATAAACATATAAATAGCTTCGCATGTATGGCTATGACTGTGTAACCTTAATCACTTCTGGGGATGCGGACTTATTACAGTAAAAGATAGCAATTTTATTTTATGCAATAAATGCATCGATAATATCCACTGATTTTTATATAGGCAATTAAATAAACTTGAACTATTAAAAATGCAACAAACATTTGTTTTGGCCCAAACTACAAAAACAAACTAATTTAAAACTAGTTTAGACACACTAGTTTGATCATGTATATGTGTCATTATAACTATATTGTATAATTATTATTACAAAGGCCTACAACATGCTAACAATCAAAAACTAAATGACATGATAAAACTGGTGACTGTCATCTGAGATCACCTGAAAAGACATGAATGACACTTCTCATAAAGCTTGAGAAGCATACAGTACAGTTCTTCATGATATATTATTTGTCAAATAAATATAGTTGCAGGTTAAGGAAACACTAAACGTGATAAAGTTAGTGCGGGCCCTGGTGCAGATGAAAAGAAAAATAGAAAGATAGATAGGTAACTAGAACAGACAGAGATAAGGTGCGCGCTGCTAATGCAGCCTGTAGGCAAACGTCTGCGAGTTGCTTCTGTGCTATGCGCTGCGCACACGCTTGCGATGGGGGAAAAAAAGGTCTCTCCGCATCCCTCGCGGTCTTTATCATTTTATGTGCGCGGCACTGTGCGCTGCTTTATTTCCGCATAGTAATGATCTTTATATTGCGGATCAAGTGCAGTGAAGGGATTTAGACGCAGTTGCATCAATCACAACAACTTGGTGTAACAACTTTTATAGCGGGAAATAAATCCTGTGGAAATCAATGGATACAGCTTTCCAGCATTCTTACAAACATCTTTTGTGTTCAACATAGGAAGGAGAATCAAACATGTTTAGGCCTATGGGGTATATGCCGAAGCATGCTAATAGGACTTTTAATTTGCCAGTAACCTGGGTTAAGCACTTCCGGCGAATTGAATGCCAATTTAAGGTCTGTTTTCTTTAAAAATGAGCGATCTCCACTAGCTGAGTGATATCCGATTTAAAGTGGTTCTCAGATTGTACAAGAAGCACTGCATTAAATTACATTTCCCCCCGCCATATCTTTTTAATATGAGCATTTATTTTACCCCAGTATATTCAATGGAGCTTCTGCGTTAGCCTGCCGATTCTGACGGGCGCGTGCGAGTAAACAGCTTTTTGTCTCGTTTTACGTTTGAGCAACCAAATAAATGCTAAAGTTTATTTAACTGAATGTATTTTAATGACATTACAACATCGATTCTGTATAAGGAATCGTATAAAATGGAAAAAAGTTCACAATAACAGGTCACCGGAAGTGTATCAGCATGGGAACAGCACTAGCTCGGCATATACCCTATTACAAGCAAAGGGTGAGTAAGTGACAGAAGTGTCAGTTTAAGGCTTTAGGCTGTCATGGTAACCACAATGCACAAAACTCCGGCGATAAATCCAACTCCAGCAACAGTGAACAGACAAGTTTTCCCGCAGATTTTTATCACTCTGCAGCTGCAGTGACGTGATTTCAGGGCGAGATTTCCTTTTTCTTTTTCTGTTGCATTTCTTTATATATTTATTTTTTACTCAGTAACGCAGATTTAAAATGTAGCGAAGTACAATACTTTAGGCAAATTATAATAAAAGAGCCCATATTATACATGAAATAGGGTCATACCTTGGTTGTAAGGGTCTCCAACAACAGTCTAATATGCATGCAAGGTCAAAAAACACTTTCATGGTCTTTTAATCTGCATTTATTTTTACCTAATTATTCCAGCGACTCCCGTATGACTCCCGCGCCGCAGAAATCTGGTCAGGTCCTGCGGCGGGAATGCAGACCTCTACCACGGAGCTCCGTAAACAAAGCAGCACGCGTCGCATTTTTAACGTGGCTTTGCACGCGATAAGAGAATATAGCCAGTTAACCTGATGCATTACACGTGGTTACAAGTAATAAATCACAACTAAATACATTTGCAAGCTAGAGTCAACGAGGCAACTTTAATCGCACATACTTACACTTGAGAAATGGAGGAAGAAACCCATCCTGACATGTCCAGCAGTAAGTTACTCTTTACTGATCCTTCCTTTAACAAACGCTGATGAAGTATTCTTTGTAGCATGTAGTTTGCAGAAGTTTCCAGTAGTTTCCAACTGCTTGGTTATTATGCTGAGGTTTCATCTTTGGGTAGAGATTCGATAATATCCATCTGCAGTGTGAATTCAATCGACCGGCATGTTTGTGTGCGTGTGTTTGTGGGTGTGTGTGTGTGTCTGCGTTTCTGCGTCAGAGGGCGGGGCCTCAGGTTTGAAATCTCCCGGGTTTGCGCGTGCACCAGAATAACTTGGTTTCGTTCGTACGTCATGGCGAAACACCTAATGACTCGGTATCAAGGCGACTCGTTTGAAGCACTATGAGTCGACTCTTTTATAGATGAATCAACCGTTTTAAACACTGTACTCTTACAGATTTAAGCCTTAGCTGGATACTTCACTTTACTTAGAGCTGTGTTACACACTACATGGAGGGTAATTTTCAAAAACCCATAATATGGGCTCTTTAAGTTAAAGTAAAATGACAGATTTTAAACACTACTCTAAAAAGTCCTGGGATAAAGTGTGGCCCATGGGTAGCTTGCTGGGGACAGGTACCCTTTAGATGGAGGGCAAAGGGCCCTCTGAGACCCAGATTGCAAGTCCAGGAATAAAGGGTGGCCCATGGGTAGCTTCCTGGGGGCAGGGACCCTTTAGGTGGAAGGCAAGGGGCCCTCTGGGGCCCAGACTGCAAGTCCTGGGATAAAGGGTGGCCTCTGGGTAGCTTACTGGGGGCAGGGACCCCTTAGGTGGAGGGCAAGGCGCCCTATGGGGGCCAGACTGTAAGTCCTGGGAAAGAGGTTGGCCCTTGGGTAGCTTGCTGGGGGCAGGAACCCTTTAGGTGGAGGGCAAGGGGCCCTATGGGGTCCAGACTGCAAGTCCTGGGAGAGAGGTTGGCCCATAGGTAGCTTGCTGGGGGCAGGGACCTTTTAGGTGGAGGGCAAGGGGCCCTCTGGGGCCCAGACTGCAAGTCCAGGGATAAAGGGTGGCCCATGGGTAGCTTCCTGGGGGCAAGGCCCATTAAAGTGGAGGGCCAGACTGCAAGTCCTGGGATAAAGGGTGGCCCCTTGAGTAGCTTGCTGGGGACAGGGACCCTTTAGGTGGAGGGCAAGGGACCCTATGTGGCCCAGACTGTAAGTCCTGGGAGAAAGATTGGCCCCTGCATACCTTGCTGTGGGCAAGAACCCTTTAGGTGAAGGACAGGGGGCCCTATGTGAACCAGACTTCAAATCCTGGTATAAAGGGTCGCTCATGGGTAGCTTGCAGTGGGCAGGGACCCCTTAGGTGGAGGGCAAGGGACACTCTGGGCCATGAATGCAAGTCTTGGGATAAAGGGTGGCCCATGGGTAGCTTGCTGGGGGCAGGGACCCTTTAGTTGGAGGGCAAGGGGCCCTATGGGGCCCAGACTGCAAGTCCTGGGAGAGAGGTTGGCCCATGGGTAGCTTGCTGGGAGCAGGGACTTTTAAGGTGGAGGGCAAGGTACCCTATGTGGCCCACACTGCAAGTCCTGTAAGAGTGGTTGGCCCTTGGGTAGCTTGCTGGAGGCAGGGAGGTGGAGGGCAAGGGATTATCTGTGGCCCAGACTGCAAGTCCTGGGAGAGAGGTTGGCCCCTGGGTAGCTTGCTGTGGGCAAGGACCCTTTAGGGAAAGGGCAAGGGGCCCTATGGGGCGCAGACTGCAAGTCCTGGTATTTAGGGTGACCCATGGGTAGCTTGCTGTGGGCAGGGACCCCTTAGGTGGAGGGCAAGGGACCCTCTGGGGCCCAGACTGCAAGTCCAGGGATAAAGGGTGGCCCATGGGTAGCTTGCTGGGGGCAAGGACACTTTAGGTGGAGGGCAAGGGGCCCTCTGTGGCCCAGACTGCAAGTCCTGGAAGAGAGAGGTTGGCCCCTGGGTAGTATGCTGTGGGCAGGACCCCTTTAGGTGGAGGGCAAGGGGCCCAGACTGGAAGTCTTGGGAGAGAGGTCGTCCGCTGGGTAGCTTGCTGGGGGCAGGGACCCTTTAGGTGAAGGCAAGGGGCCCAGACTGCAAGTCCTGGGATAAAGGGTGGCCCCTGGGTAGCTTGCTGGGAACAGTGACCTTTTAGGTGGAGGCAAGGGGCCCTCTGGGGCCCAGACTGCAAGTCCAGGAATAAAGGATTACCTATGGGTCGCTTGATGGGGGCAGGGACCCTTTAGGAGGAGGGCAAGGGGCCCTTTGGGGCCAAGACTGCAAGTCTTGGGAGAGAGGTTGGCCCCTGGGTAGCTTGCTTGAGGCAGGGACCCTTTAGGTGGAGGTTAAAGGGCCCTCTTTGGCCCAGACTGCAAGTCCTGGGATAAAGGGTGGCCCATGGGTAGCTTGCTGGGGACAGGGACCCCTTAGGTGGAGGGTAAGGGGCCCTCTGGGGCCAACACTGAAAGTCCAGGGAGAGAAGTTGGCCTCTGGGTAGCTTGCTGGGGTCAGGGACCCCTTATTTGGAAGGCAAGTGGGCCTCTGGGGCCCAGACTGCAAGTCCAGGGAGAGAGGTTGGCAGGGCATATACAGAACTTGAGTTGAATTTAATACCTGTTACTACCTTTTTTAATAACTTTTTAAAAAAATTACTTCCTGTATGACTTGCACGAGCTGCAACTGTAGTGGCATAAATGTACTATATTTTCAAATAGAATTAGCATATTGCAGATAACATATTTAAGTAAAGCAGAGGGATTAATCAAGGTGTTATAGTGTGCCTTAGTCCATATTTTTTAATTAATGTCATTAATGTCATGTCATGTTATCTGTCAATAGTCGGTCTTCCAAGAACAGTTCGGTGCAGTTACGGTTGTTTCTCCACTCAGCCTGGAACGGCACGGCACGATTACAAAGATTTCTCGGCTCGGAATTCTTGGCATGGTAATGGCCCTTTTCCACTGATTGATATGGTACGGTTCGGTACGCTTTTATGGCCAATTCCACTGTCAAAACGCGTACCGAACCAAACCGTATCACTTTTTCGGCACCCTTTCGAAAGGGTACCAAACGGGACAAAGGGTAGCAAAAGGTAGAGCTACACGTGCAGCTGAACGCTGATTGGTTACAGAGATACATCACGAGCTTGTGGAGCTACATGGAACGTAAACAATAGAACCGCCATGTTTTTTTTTTAATACAAAGCCGAGACATTACATGAAAATATATAAGCGTATAATAATGGGATGACCCGGGCTCAGACAAACCTTGTCGTCATCTCAATGAACAGATACACATAAAAAATCTGCCGTGTCCTGTTGTTGTTTTATGAGCCCGTCTAAAAGTGCGAGCAGTATTCGCTTTCTTCCGGGAGCTTGCGATCGCTTCTATATTTGATATAACAAACTTCTTGAGCTGATGATAATAACGTGAGAGTAATTATTGAAGTGTCTCCGTCATCTGATCCATTCAGAAAAAAAAGACAAGCCTAGAGTGAAGCGGGAGTGAAACACGGAAAAAAAAAAGAGAAGCCGTCAAATTCTTTTAGCAACCTGAATCATGAACAAACTGCCATGTTTACTTCGTCTTTTAGATTATTATGAACTGGGAATGGCAAAATTACTCTCTAACAGAGCTTACATGTGCTGGTGAATATTACAGACACAGATGAGAGGTTTGCGCTAACTGTGGGCTATATTGCGTGTGTTTAAACTCAAATAAATACTAAATGTTAATAGAGTTAAATATAATTAATAATATATTGGTGACTGTAAGGGGCTGTATGTGTTCATACGTTGCATTTATTTTATATAATTACAGACGTTACAGTAGCCTATTTCGGACTGTCATTGATCTGCAGTTATAATCAAATCATGTTCATAATAAAGTTAGTAATAAACATTTATAAACAAGTATTTATGTGTATAAAGCATCTGTTTTATGAGAAGTGTTGCTCATTATGATATATGAATGACCCGTACAGCTTTACTGTAGACATTTATTCGAGCGAGCATGGCGTCGAGTTAAACTTTGTCATACACCACGCCCACCAAAAAGGTACCCTTTGTGGTGGAAACGCAAGCCTAATAAAGGTGACCCGTACCGACCCGAACCGTACTGTACCAGTCAGTGGAAACGAGGCATAAGACAACCTTGCTGAACTGTGCTGATAAATTCCGCATGTCAGGGCTCGAAATTAAGTTTTACTTGGTGGCACCGGTGCTCCCAACTTAAAATATTTAGGAGCATCAGAAAAAATGAAGGAGCACCCACCAAAAATGAATGAGACCACTGCAAATTGTATATTAACGGGTATATTGCATTTGAAAACAACATCAATTAGGACTAACAAAAACCAGAAACAACTATCTAACTAATCCTGTGATGACTCAATAATATTTGTGCAATTACTCCAAAACAAATGTCTATTAATTATAAAATATTAATGATGAAGATGATGACAATAATCCTAACAATGAATAACATTTCTCATTATCATACTGCCCTGAATGTGCTTGAATGCGAGTAATCTGCTATAAAAAGTCTGACTATTACTTTATAAAAAATAAATTTATGGTTTGCATCAAACACAAATAAAGCATTGCAGTAAGAAATATTTATTTTATAATATTTATTAAACAGTTAAGACTTGTTTTATTAGGAGTTTAGTTTAAATAAATAACTTACAATTAAAAAAATGTAACCATATTGTTAGCTTAGTCATAATGACTATTTGAAGACCAGAGCTTACCTTAACGTTCAACGTTTAACTTTTCATGATGACTTCGCCTTCATCTCAGTGTTGTGCTGAAATAGAGAATTCATTGATGTAGTTACACGAAGTTAAAGTTATGTTTTTTTCAGTAACTTAACGTTACTACAGTCAAAAACTCACTCAAGATAAACTCACTGTATCTAATACCTCGCAAACACTACAATGACCGCCTGGCGTTTGTTATTAATGGGGTTTGCCATAGGCAAAGTCCATTCTTACTATTGTGCCTGGTTTATTATTAGTGGGGTTTGCCCTTAGGCAAAGTCCACTATTGTTATTCTCCATACTTATTATTATTATTATTAATGGGGTTTGCCATAGGCAAAGTCCATTCTTACTATTGTGGTTTATTATTCTTCTTCTTCCTTCTTCTTCTTCTTCTTCTTCCGTACACTTTTTCGGCGCGTAACTAGTCCCGCAGCTTTCGTCCCAGACCCTTGAAAGTGGGCTCAAATCGTGCGGCTTTATCGGGAATGGTGTGCTATGACTTTTGTAAGGGGTGGGTGGTTTTGGGGCCCCGCAGGGGCCCCAAAACCACCCCCCAAAACGCATTGACTCAACATTACGCCCAACTTTGACAGATTATAGCGCCAAGTGTGAAATTCATAGAAATATGGGATTCACAGCATCTGTAGGGGGTTGCAGCCTAAGCGAGAACATACCCCGCAAGGGGGTATAAGTTGCACCCCTGGGGCTCTAGGACGTCCCAAAGTGCTCCCATTGACTTACATTGGCCCATTGACTCCCATTCATTTTCTAGACACTCGTAGATACTATTCCCGGAAATCGCCGTAGCGCCAACAGTGAATATCGTAGAGACATGGGATTCGCGACATCTCGAGAGGGTTATAGGAGGCTTCAAACCACACCCCGAAAGGCGGTAAATGTTGTACCCCAGGGGAGCTAGGACGTCCCAAAGTCTCCATTGACTTTACATGGAGCCGAACTTTAACCAATCACTGTGTCCATTGTGAATTTCATAGAAATATGGGATTCACAACATCTGTAGGGGGTTGCAGCCTAAGTGAGAACATACCCCGAAAGGGGGTATAGGTCGCACCCCTGGGGCTCTAGGACGTCCCAAAGTGGTCCCCATTGACTTTACATTGCCCATTGACTCCCATTCATTACATTGACTCCCATTATAAATGTCATATGTCAATCACAGTACATGGCAGTGTCATACTGACTTGGGGGTTGGCTTATTTGTCTCAGGCAACCAATCAGCATCTCAATATGATTTTGAAGCTTACAAGCCACGCCCCCCCAAACCATTTGAAGACCCTTAATAACTGCCCCATTGACTTAACATGGGGTGGGACGTCCCATTGCACATCCCATTGACTTCCATTATAAAGGTCACACATCTATAACATCACACAGGAGTGTCATAGAGACATGGGGGTGGGCTCATTTGACTCAGACAACCAATCAGCATCACTTTATGATAATGAAGCTCACAAGCCACGCCCCCAAACTGATCCCATTGACTTCTATTATAATAGGGCTGGATGCATATCTTTGCTTAGCAGTGTCCTATTGACTTGGGGGATGGCTCATCTGACTCAGACAACCAATGAGCTTTTTAATATGATAATGAAGCTCACAAGCCACGCCCCCAAACTGGTCCCATAGACTGCCATTATAACTGGCCTACATGCATATCTTTGCTTAGCAGTGTCCTATTGACTTGGGGGATGGCTCATCTGACTCAGACAACCAATGAGCTTTTCAATATGACAATGAAGCTCACAAGCCACGCCCCCAAACTGGTCCCATAGACTGCCATTGTAACTGGTCTACATGCATATCTTTGCTTAGCAGTGTCCTATTGACTTGGGGGTTGGCTCATTTGACTTGGACAGCCAACCACATTCAAGTTCACTCTGTAACCTCGCCCATAGCAACAAAACAGAGTACCCTAGCAACCATTCATCAACAGCTATATCTCAGCATCGGAACATCGTAGAGACTTGGGGATTGGCTCGTTTCACTCATGCTAGCAAACGGAACTTCCTGTATGCTACACATGCTAGCAGTGACTAGCTACATGCTAATATTGACTAGCCAAGTACTGTAACTTGCTAGAAATGCTTACTAAGTATAATTATTTCATCAGGCATGTATATGAGGCTTGCCTAGTAACCACCCAGGGTACCCTAGCAACTGCCTAGCAACCACTCAAATTACCCTAGCAACCGCCTAGCAACCACCTAGCAACCGCCTAGTAGCGCCTTAGTAAGGGCCTAGCGACCACTCAGGACACCCTAGCAACCGCCTAGCAACGCCTTAGCAACCACTTAGAAAACCCTAGCAACCACCTAGCAACGCCTTAGCAACCACCTAGCAACCACTCAGGGCACCCTAGCACTGTTGCTAGCATGATGCTAGCAACTCGATTAGCATGTTGTTAGCATGATGCTAACACGATTAGCATCATGCTAGCTACATGCTAATCATGTTAGCATGATGCTAGCAACTCGATTAGCATGTTGTTAGCATGATGCTAACACGATTAGCATCATGCTAGCTACATGCTAATCATGTTAGCATGAGGCTAGCAACTCGATTAGCATGTTGTTAGCATGATGCTAACACGATTAGCATCATGCTAGCTACATGCTAATCATGTTAGCATTATGCTAGCAACTCGATTAGCATGTTGTTCTATTGCCCAGTTTAGTACCATTTTGTACCCCATCGATTTGCCACGCAAACCCCATTCACATTTCCTTTAGGAAATGTACAATTCTAGTTAATGGGGTTTGCCATAGGCAAAGTCCATTCTTACTATTGTGGTTTATTATTCTTCTTCCTTCTTCTTCTTCTTCTTCCTTCTTCCGTCCTATTTTTCGGCGCGTAACTAGTCCCGCAGCTTTCGTCCCAGACCCTTGAAAGTGGGCTCAAATCGTGCGGTCTTATCGGGAATGGTGTGCTATGACTTTTATAAGGGGTGGGGTTTTTTTTGGCCCCGCAGGGGCCAAAAAACCCCCCCAAAAATCCCATAGACTTAACATTGAGCCGAACTTTGACGAATCACAGCGCCGAGTGTGAATTTCATAGAAATATGGGATTCACAGCATCTGTAGGGGGTTGCAGCCTAAGTGAGAACATACCCCGCAAGGGGTTTTAGGTTGCACCCCTGGGGCTCTAGGACGTCCCAAAGTGGTCCCCATTGACTTACATTGGCCCATTGACTCCCATTCATTTTCTAGACACTCGTAAGATACTATTCCCGGAAATCGCCGTAGCGCCAACAGTGAAATTCGTAGAGACATGGGATTCGCGACATCTCGAGAGGGTTATAGGAGGCTTCAACCCACACCCCGAAAGGCGGTAAATGTTGTACCCCTGGGGAGCTAGGACGTCCCAAAGTCTCCATTGACTTTACATGGAGCCGAACTTTGACGAATCACAGCGCAGAGTGTGAATTTCATAGAAATATGGGATTCACAACATCTGTAGGGGGTTGCAGCCTAAGTGAGAACATACCCTGAAAGGGGGTATAGGTTGTACCCCTGGGGTGCTAGGACGTCCCAAAAGGGTCCCCATTGACTTTACATTGCCCATTGACTCCCATTCATTACATTGACTCCCATTATAAATGTCATATGTCAATCAAAGTACATAGCAGTGTCATACTGACTTGGGGGTTGGCTTATTTGACTAAGGCAACCAATCAGCATCTCATTATGATATTTGAGCTCACAAGCCACGCCCCCCCAAACCACTTAAAGACCCTTAATAAGTGCCCCATTGACTTAACATGGGGTGGGATGTCCCATTGCACATCCCATTGACTTCCATTATAAATGTCACACATCAATAACATTACATAGGAGTGTCCTATTGACTTGGGGGATGGCTCATCTGACTCAGACAACCAATGAGCATCTCAATATGATAATGAAGCTCACAAGCCACGCCCCCAAACTGGTCCCATAGACTGCCATTATAACTGCCCTACATGCATATCTTTGCTTAGCAGTGTCCTATTGACTTGGGGGATGGCTCATCTGACTCAGACAACCAATGAGCATCTCAATATGATAATGAAGTTCACAAGCCACGCCCCCAAACTGGTCCCATAGACTGCCATTATAACTGGCCTATATGCATATCTTTGCTTAGCAGTGTCCAATTGACTTGGGGGTTGGCTCATTTGACTTGGACAGCCAACCACATTCAAGTTCACTCTGCAACCTCGCCCATAGCAACAAAACAGAGTACCCTAGCAACCGTTCATCAACAGCTATATCTCAGCATCGGAACATCGTAGAGACTTGGGGATTGGCTTGTTGGACTCATGCTAGCAAACGGAACTTCCTATATGCTACACATGCTAGCAGTGACTAGCTACATGCTAATATTGACTAGCCATGTACTGTAACTTGCTAGAAATGCTTACTAAGTATAAATATTTCATCAGGCATGTATGTGAGGCTTGCCTAGTAACCACCCAGGGTACCCTAGCAACTGCATAGCAACCACCCAAATTACCCTAGCAACCGCCTAGCAACCACCTAGCAACCGCCTAGTAACGCCTTAGTAAGGGCCTAGTGACCACTCAGGACACCCTAGCAACCGCCTAGCAACGCCTTAGCAACCACTTAGAATACCCTAGCAACCACCTAGCAACACCTTAGCAACCATCTAGCAACCACTTAGGACACCCTAGCAACCGCCTAGCAACACCTTAGCAACCACTCAGAACACCCTAGCAACTGCCTAGCAACCACCTAGCAACCACTCAAAACACCCTAGCAACCACCTAGCAACACCTTAGCAACCACTTAGCAACCACTCAGGACACCCTAGCAACCGCCGAACAACACCATAGCAACCACCTAGCAACCACTTAGAACACCCTAGCAACCGCCTAGCAACACCTTAGCAACCACCTAGCAACCACTTAGAACACCCTAGCAACTGCCTAGCAACACCTTATCAACCATTCAGAATACCCTAGCAACCACCTAGCAACACCTTAGCAACCACCTAGCAACCGCCTAGCAACACCTTAGCAACCACCTAGCAACCACTCAGAACACCCTAGCAACCGCCTAGCAACACCTTAGCAACCACCTAGCAACCACTCAGGACAACTTAGCAACCACCTAGCAACACCTTAGCAACCACTTAGGACACCTTAGCAACCACCTAGCAACCATTTAGGGCACCTTGGCAACCGCCTAGCAACACCTTAGCAACCACCTAGCAACCACTTAGGACACCTTAGCAACCGCCTAGCAACACCTTAGCAACCACCTAGCAACCACTCAGAACACCCTAGCAACCGCCTAGCAACACCTTAGCAACCACTTAGCAACCACTCAGAACACCCTAGCAACCACCTAGCAACCACTCAGGACACCCTAGCAACCGCCTAGCAACATCTTAGCAACCACCATTTCTTACCTTTCCAGTGCTATTGCCCAGTTTAGTACCATTTTGTACCCCATCGATTTGCCACGCAAACCCCATTCACATTTCCTTTAGGAAATGTACAATTCTAGTGTTACTATTACTGTTCACTTTTTCAAAACTTCGGCGCGCAACTCCGGCCGCATTTTTTGCCCTAGAATGATGAGTGAGGTGTCAAATCGACCGGCCTGTTGAGGAGAGGTGTGCTATGATTTTTCAAAGAGGGTGGGGGTACACTGCCCCCATGAGGGGCAAGAAAGTAACCCCCAAAATCCCCATAGACTTAACATGGACACAAAATGGCTGACATTGATATCTAGATTAGAGAGTCGTAGAAGCTTGGGAGTGGGCTCATTTTACTCCGCCTATCAAGTCGGTATTAAGTAGTGACATAACAAATTTGTAGACACTCCCTAGCAACCACTTTAGGCCCCCTAACAACCATATAACAACATAAACAAGCCATATTTTAGCACAGGAGTATCGTAGAAAGACAGGGTTTGGGTTCTTTTGATGAAGGTTGATCAAATCTCTATTGTCTTCACCTATTACAAAGGCGTTGCCACACCCTAGCAACCATTTACATTACCCTAGCAACCACATAAACACATGAATTTAACCATTTCTCCGCATTTACTGCTATTTTGGCCAGTTTAGTACCATTTTGTACCCCATCGATTTGCCACGCAAACCCCATTCACATTTCCTTTAGGAAATGTACAATTCTAGTTAATGGGGTTTGCCTTAGGCAAAGTCCATTCTTACTATTGTGGTTTCTTCTTATTATTATTCTTCTTCTTCCGTACGCTTTTTCGGCGCGTAACTAGTCCCGCAGCTTTCGTCCCAGACCCTTGAAAGTGGGGTCAAATCGTGCGGTCTTATCGGGAATGGTGTGCTATGACTTTTATAAGGGGTCCGGGGTTTTTTGGCCCCGCAGGGGCCAAAAAACCCCCCCAAAAATCCCATAGACTTAACATTGAGCCGAACTTTGACGACTCACAGCGCCGAGTGTGAAATTCATAGAAATATGGGATTCACAGCATCTGTAGGGGGTTGCACCCTAAGTGAGAACATACCTCGCAGGGGGGTATAAGTTGTACCCCTGGGGCTCTAGGACGTCCCAAAGTTCTCCCATTGACTAACATGGGCCCCATTGACTCCCATTCATTTTTCTAGAAGAGCACTAAACGCGCCGCGAAATGGGACGACCTTTAAAGCGTTATAGCGCCAAGTGTGAAATTCGTAGACATATGGGATTCGCAACATCTGTAGGGGGTTGCAGCCTGTATGAGAACATACCCCCAAAGGGGGTATAAGTTGTACCCCTGGGGTGCTAGGACGTCCCAAAGGGGTCCCCATTGACTTTACATGGCCCATTGACTCCCATTCATTTCTTGACTCACATGTCAATCACATTACATAGCAGTGTCATACAGACTTGGGGGTTGCCTTACTTGACTGAGGCAACCAATCAGCATCTCAATATGATTTTGAAGCTCACAAGCCACGCCCCCCCAAACCATTTAAAGACCCTTAATAACTGCCCCATTGACTTAACATGGGGTGGGATGTCCCATTGCACATCCCATTGACTTCCATTATAAAGGTCACACATCTATAACATTACATAGGAGTGTCATAGAGACATGGGGGTGGGCTCATTTGACTCAGGCAACCAATCAGCATCACGATATGATAATGAAGCTCACAAGCCACGCCCCCAAATTGATCCCATAGACTTCTATTATAATTGGGCTAGATGCATATCTTTGCATTGCAGTGTCATATAGGCTTAGGGGTTGGCCCATTGGACCCAGACAACCAATGAGCATCTCAATATGGTAATGAAGCTCACAAGCCACGCCCCCAAACTGGTCCCATAGACTGCCATTATAACTGGCCTACATGTATATCTTTGCTTAGCAGTGTCCTATTGACTTGGGGGATGGCTCATCTGACTCAGACAACCAATGAGCATCTCGATATGATAATGAAGCTCACAAGCCACGCCCCCAAATTGGTCCCATAGACTTCCATTAAAATAGGCCTACATGCATATCTTTGCTTAGCAGTGTCCTATTGACTTGGGGGTTGGCTCATTTGACTTGGACAGCCAACCACATTCAAGTTCACTCTGTAACCTCGCCCATAGCAACAAAACAGAGTACCCTAGCAACCATTCATCAACAGCTATATTTCAGCATCGGAACATCGTAGAGACTTGGGGATTGGCTCGTTTGACTCATGCTAGCAAACGGAACTTCCTGTATGCTACACATGCTAGCAGTGACTAGCTACATGCTAATATTGACTATCCAAGTACTGTAACTTGCTAGAAATGCTTACTAAGTATAATTATTTCATCAGGCAAGTATATGAGGCTTGCCTAGTAACCACCCCGGGTACCCTAGCAACTGCCTAGCAACCACTCAAATTACCCTAGCAACCACCTAGCAACCACCTAGCAACCGCCTAGTAGCGCCTTAGTAAGGGCCTAGCGACCAATCAGGACACCCTAGCAACCGCCTAGCAACTCCTTAGCAACCACTTAGAATACCCTAGCAACCACCTAGCAACGCCTTAGCAACGACCTAGCAACCACTCAGGACACCCTAGCAACCGCCTAGCAACACCTTAGCAACCACCTAGCAACCACTTAGGACACCCTAGCAACCACCTAGCAACGCCTTAGCAACCACTTAGAATACCCTAGCAACCACCTAGCAACACCTTAGCAACCGCCTAGCAACCACTCAGAACACCCTAGCAACCGCCTAGCAACACCTTAGCAACCACTTAGCAACCACTCAGAACACCCTAGCAACCGCCTAGCAACACCTTAGCAACCACCTAGCAACCACTTAGAACACCTTAGCAACCGCCTAGCAACCACCTAGCAACCACTCAGGACACCCTAGCAACTGCCTAGCAACACCTTAGCAACCACCTAGCAACCACTCAGGACACCCTAGCAACCGCCTAGCAACACCTTAGCAACCACCTAGCAACCACTCAGAACACCCTTGCAACAATTCAGAACACCCTAGCTACCAAAACAAATACATTTCTCCGCATTTCCGCATTTCTTGCTATTTTGCCCAGTTTAGTACCATTTTGTACCCCATCGATTTGCCACGCAAACCCCATTCACATTTCCTTTAGGAAATGTACAATTCTAGTGTTACTATTACTGTTCACTTTTTCAATCCTTCGGCGCGCAACTCCGGCCGCATTTTTTGCCCTAGACTGATGAGTGAGGTGTCAAATTGGCCGGCCTGTTGAGGAGAGGTGTGCTATGATTTTTCAAAGAGGGTGGGGGTACACTGCCCCCATGAGGGGCAACAAAGTAACCCCCCAAATCCCCATAGACTTAACATGGACACAAAATGGCTGACATTGATATGTAGATTAGAGAGTCGTAGAAGCTTGGGAGTGGGCTCATTTTACTCCGCCTATCGAGTCGGTATTAGGTAGTGACATAACAAGGTTGTAGACACTCCCTAGCAACCACTTTAGGCCCCCTAACAACCATATAACAACATAAACAAGCCATATTTTAGCACAGGAATATCGTAGAAAGACAGGATTTGGGTTCTATTGATGCAGTTTGATCAAATCTCTATCGTCTTCACCTATTACAAAGGCGTTGCCACACCCTAGCAACCATTTACATTACCCTAGCAACCACATAAACACATGTATTGAATCATTTCTCTGCATTTATTGCTATTTTGCCCAGTTTAGTACCATTTTGTACCCCATCGATTTGCCACGCAAACCCCATTCACATTTCCTTTAGGAAATGTACAATTCTAGTTAGTGGGGTTTGCCTTAGGCAAAGTCCACTATTGTTATTCTCCATACTTATTATTATTATTCTTCTTCTTCCGTACGTTTTTCGGCGCGTAACTCGTCCCGCAGCTTTCGTCCCAGACCCTTGAAAGTGGGCTCAAATCGTCCGGTCTTATCGGGAATGGTGTGCTATGACTTTTATAAGGGGTGGGGGGTTTTTTGGCCCCGCAGGGGCCAAAAAACCCCCCCCGAAATCCCATAGACTTAACATTGAGCCGAACTTTGACGAATCACAGCGCCGAGTGTGAATTTCGTAGAAATATGGGATTCGCAACAGCTGTAGGGGGTTGCAGCCTAAGTGAGAACATACCACGCAGGGGGGTATAAGTTGTACCCCTGGGGGGCTAGGACGTCCCAAAGTGGTCCCATTGACTTAACATGGGCCCATTGACTCCCATTCATTACATTGACTCCCATTATAAATGTCACATGTCAATCACAGTACATAGCAGTGTCATACTGACTTGGGGGTGGGCTCATTTGACTCAGGCAACCAATCAGCATCTCATTATGACTTTGAAGCTCACAAGCCACGCCCCCCCAAACCACTTAAAGACCCCTAATAAGTGCCCCATTGACTTAACATGGGGTGGGATGTCCCATTGCAGATCCCATTGACTTCCATTATAAAGGTCACACATCTATAACATTACATAGGAGTGTCATAGAGACATGAGGGTGGGCTCATCTGACTCAGACAACCAATCAGCATCTCAATATGATAATGAATCTCACAAGCCACGCCCCCAAACTGGTCCCATAGACTGCCATTATAACTGCCCTACATGCATATCTTTGCTTAGCAGTGTCCTATTGGCTTGGGGGATGGCTCATCTGACTCAGACAACCAATGAGCATCTCAATATGATAATGAATCTCACAAGCCACGCCCCCAATTTGGTCCCATAGACTTCTATTACAATAGGGCTGGATGCATATCTTTGCTTAGCAGTGTCCTATTGACTTGTGGGATGGCTCATCTGACTCAGACAACCAATGAGCATCTCAATATGGTAATGAAGTTCACAAGCCACGCCCCCAAATTGATCCCATAGACTGCCATTATAACTGGCCTACATGCATATCTTTGCATAGCAGTGTCCTATAGACTTAGGGGTTGGCTCATGGGACTCAGACAACCAATGAGCATCTCGATATGATAATGAAGCTCACAAGCCACGCCCCCAAACTGGTCCCATAGACTGCCATTATAACTGGCCTACATGCATAACTTTGCTTAGCAGTGTCCTATTGACTTGGGGGTTGGCTCATTTGACTTGGACAGCCAACCACATTCAAGTTCACTCTGTAACCTCGCCCATAGCAACAAAACAGAGTACCCTAGCAACCGTTCATCAACAGCTATATCTCAGCATCGGAACATCGTAGAGACTTGGGGATTGGCTCGTTTGACTCATGCTAGCAAACGGAACTTCCTATATGCTACACATGCTAGCAGTGACTAGCTACATGCTAATATTGACTAGCCATGTACTGTAACTTGCTAGAAATGCTTACTAAGTATAAATATTTCATCAGGCATGTATGTGAGGCTTGCCTAGTAACCACCCAGGGTACCCTAGCAACTGCCTAGCAACCACCCAAATTACCCTAGCAACCGCCTAGCAACCACCTAGCAACCGCCTAGTAACGCCTTAGTAAGGGCCTAGCGACCACTCAGGACACCCTAGCAACCGCCTAGCAACGCCTTAGCAACCACTCAGAATACCCTAGCAACCACCTAGCAACACCTTAGCAACCACCTAGCAACCACTTTGGACACCTTAGCAACCGCCTAGCAACACCTTAGCAACCACCTAGCGACCACTCAGAACACCCTAGCAACCACCTAGCAACACCTTAGCAACCACCTAGCAACCACTCAGGACACCCTAGCAACCACCTAGCAACACCTTAGCAACCACCTAGCAACCACTCAGGACACCCTAGCAACCGCCTAGCAACCACTTAGAATACCCTAGCAACCACCTAGCAACACCTTAGCAACCAGCTAGCAACCACTTAGGACACCTTAGCAACCGCCTAGCAACACCTTAGCAACCACCTAGCAACCACTCAGGACACCCTAGCAACCGCCTAGCAATGCCTTAGCAACCACTTAGAATACCCTAGCAACCACCTAGCAACACCTTAGCAACCACCTAGCAACCACTCAGGACACCTTAGCAACCGCCTAGCAACACCTTAGCAACCACCTAGCAACCACTCAGGACACCCTAGCAACCGCCTAGCAACACCTTAGCAACCACATAGCAACCACTTAGGACACCTTAGCAACCACCTAGCAACCACTCAGAACACCCTAGCAACCATTCAGAACACCCTAGCTACCAAAACAAATACATTGTACCCCATCGATTTGCCACGCAAACCCCACTCACATTTCCTTTAGGAAATGTACAATTCTAGTGTTACTATTACTGTTCACTTTTTCAAAACTTCGGCGCGCAACTTCGGCCGCATTTTTTGCCCTAGAATGATGAGTGAGGTGTCAAATCGACCGGCCTGTTGAGGAGAGGTGTGCTATGATTTTTCAAAGAGGGTGGGGGTACACTGCCTCCATGAGGAGCAAAAAAGTAACCCCCAAAATCCCCATTGACTTAACATGGACACAAAATGGCTGACATTGATATCTAGATTAGAGAGTCGTAGAAGATTGGGAGTGGGCTCATTTTACTCCGCCTAACAAGTCGGTATTAAGTAGTGACATAATAAGTTTGTAGACACTCCCTAGCAACCACTTGTAGGCCCCTAACAACCATATAACAACATAAACAAACATATTTCAGCTTAGGAATATCATAGAAAGACAGGGTTTGGCCTCTTTTGATGCAGGTTGATCAAATCTCTATTGTCTTCACCTATTACAAAGGCGTTGCCACACCCTAGCAACCGTTTACATTACCCTAGCAACCACATAAACACATGAATTTAACCATTTCTTACCTTTCCAGTGCTATTGCCCAGTTTAGTACCATTTTGTACCCCATCGATTTGCCACGCAAACCCCATTCACATTTCCTTTAGGAAATGTACAATTCTAGTTATTATTCTTCTTCTTCCGTACGTTTTTCGGCGCGTAACTCGTCCCGCAGCTTTCGTCCCAGACCCTTGAAAGTGGGGTCAAATCGTCCGGTCTTATCGGGAATGGTGTGCTATGACTTTTATAAGGGGTGGGGGGTTTTTTGGCCCCGCAGGGGCCAAAAAACCCCCCCCAAAATCCCATAGACTTAACATTGAGCCGAACTTTGACGAATCACAGCGCCGAGTGTGAATTTCGTAGAAATATGGGATTCGCAACAGCTGTAGGGGGTTGCAGCCTAAGTGAGAACATACCACGCAGGGGGGTATAAGTTGTACCCCTGGGGGGTTAGGACGTCCCAAAGTGGTCCCATTGACTTAACATGGCCCCATTGACTCCCATTCATTACATTGACTCCCATTATAAATGTCACATGTCAATCACAGTACATAGCAGTGTCATACTGACTTGGGGGTGGGCTCATTTGACTCAGGCAACCAATCAGCATCTCATTATGATTTTGAAGCTCACACGCCACGCCCCCCCAAACCACTTAAAGACCCCTAATAAGTGCCCCATTGACTTAACATGGGGTGGGATGTCCCATTGCAGATCCCATTGACTTCCATTATAAAGGTCACACATCTATAACATTACATAGGAGTGTCATAGAGACACGGGGGTGGGCTCATTTGACTCAGACAACCAATCAGCATCTCAGTATCATAATGAAGCTCACAAGCCACGCCCCCAAACTGGTCCCATAGACTGCCATTATAACTGGCCTACAGGCATATCTTTGCTTAGCAGTGTCCTATTGGCTTGGGGGATGGCTCATCTGACTCAGACAACCAATGAGCATCTCAATATGATAATGAATCTCACAAGCCACGCCCCCAAACTGGTCCCATAGACTGCCATTATAACTGCTCTACATGCATATCTTTGCTTAGCAGTGTCCTATTGACTTGGGGGATGGCTCATCTGACTCAGACAACCAATGAGCATCTCAATATGATAATGAATCTCACAAGCCACGCCCCCAAACTGGTCCCATAGACTGCCATTATAACTGCTCTACATGCATATCTTTGCTTAGCAGTGTCCTATTGACTTGGGGGTTGGCTCATTTGACTTGGACAGCCAACCACATTCAAGTTCACTCTGTAACCTCGCCCATAGCAACAAAACAGAGTACCCTAGCAACCGTTCATCAACAGCTATATCTCGGCATCGGAACATCGTAGAGACTTGGGGATTGGCTCGTTTGACTCATGCTAGCAAACGGAACTTCCTATATGCTACACATGCTAGCAGTGACTAGCTACATGCTAATATTGACTAGCCATGTACTGTAACTTGCTAGAAATGCTTACTAAGTATAAATATTTCATCAGGCATGTATGTGAGGCTTGCCTAGTAACCACCCAGGGTACCCTAGCAACTGCCTAGCAACCACCCAAATTACCCTAGCAACCGCCTAGCAACCACCTAGCAACCGCCTAGTAACGCCTTAGTAAAGGCCTAGCGACCACTCAGGACACCCTAGCAACCGCCTAGCAACGCCTTAGCAACCACTTAGAATACCCTAGCAACCACCTAGCAACACCTTAGCAACCACCTAGCAACCACTTAGGACACCTTAGCAACCGCCTAGCAACACCTTAGCAACCACCTAGCAACCACTCAGAACACCCTAGCAACCGCCTAGCAACCACCTAGCAACCACTCAGAACACCCTAGCAACCACCTAGCAACACCTTAGCAACCGCCTAGCAACCACTCAGGACACCCTAGCAACCACCTAGCAACACCTTAGCAACCACCTAGCAACCACTCAGGACACCCTAGCAACCGCCTAGCAACCACTTAGAATACCCTAGCAACCACCTGGCAACACCTTAGCAACCACCTAGCAACCACTTAGGACACCTTAGCAACAGCCTAGCAACACCTTAGCAACCACTCAGGACACCCTAGCAACACCTTAGCAACCACCTAGCAACCACTCAGAACACCCTAGCAACCGCCTAGCAACGCCTTAGCAACCACCTAGCAACCACTCAGGACACCCTAGCAACCACCTAGCAACACCTTAGCAACCGCCTAGCAACCACTCAGAACACCCTAGCAACCATTTACATTACCCTAGCAACCACATAAACACATGAATTTAACCATTTCTCCACATTTACTGCTATTTTGCCCAGTTTAGTACCATTTTGTACCCCATCGATTTGCCACGCAAACCCCATTCACATTTCCTTTAGGAAATGTACAATTCTAGTTCTTCTTCTTCTTCTTCTTCCTTCTTCCGTCCTATTTTTCGGCGCGTAACTAGTCCCGCAGCTTTCGTCCCAGACCCTTGAAAGTGGGCTCAAATCGTGCGGTCTTATCGGGAATGGTGTGCTATGACTTTTATAAGGGGTGGGGGGTTTTTTGGCCCCGCAGGGGCCAAAAAACCCCCCCCAAAATCCCATAGACTTAACATTGAGCCGAACTTTGACGGATCACAGCGCCGAGTGTGAATTTCATAGAAATATGGGATTCACCACATCTGTAGGGGGTTGCAGCCTAAGTGAGAACATACCTCGCAAGGGGGTATAAGTTGCACCCCTGGGGCTCTAGGACGTCCCAAAGTGCTCCCATTGACTTACATTGGCCCCATTGACTCCCATTCATTTTTCTAGAAGAGCACTAAACGCGCCGCGAAATGGGACGACCTTTAAAGCGTCATAGCGCCAAGTGTGAAATTCGTAGAAATATGGGACTCGCAACATCTGTAGGGGGTTGCAGCCTGTATGAGAACATACCCCGAAAAGGGGTCTAAGTTGTACCCCTGGGGTGCTAGGACGTCCCAAAGGGGTCCCCATTGACTTTACATGGCCCATTGACTCCCATTCATTTCTTGACTCACATATCAATCACAGTACACAGCAGTGTCATACAGACTTGGGGGTTGCCTTACTTGACTGAGGCAACCAATCAGCATCTCAATATGATTTTGAAGCTCACAAGCCACGCCCTCCCAAACCATTTAAAGACCCTTAATAACTGCCCTATTGACTTAACATGGGGTGGGGCGTCCCATTGCACATCCCATTGACTTCCATTATAAAGGTCACACATCTATAACATTACATAGGAGTGTCATAGAGACATGGGGGTGGGCTCATTTGACTCAGGCAACCAATCAGCATCACTATATGATAATGAAGCTCACAAGCCACGCCCCCAAACTGGTCCCATAGACTGCCATTATAACTGCCCTACATGCATATCTTTGCTTAGCAGTGTCCTATTGACTTGGGGGATGGCTCATCTGACTCAGACGACCAATGAGCATCTCAATATGATAATGAAGTTCACAAGCCACGCCCCCAAACTGGTCCCATAGACTGCCATTATAACTGGCCTACATGCATATCTTTGCATTGCAGTGTCCTATAGACTTAGGGGTTGGCTCATCTGACTCAGACAACCAATGAGCATCTCAATATGATAATGAAGCTCACAAGCCACGCCCCCAAACTGGTCCCATAGACTGCCATTATAACTGGCCTACATGCATATCTTTGCTTAGCAGTGTCCTATTGACTTGGGGGATGGCTCATCTGACTCAGACAACCAATGAGCATCTCAATATGATAATGAAGCTCACAAGCCACGCCCCCAAATTGGTCCCATAGACTTCCATTAAAATAGGCCTACATGCATATCTTTGCTTAGCAGTGTCCTATTGACTTGGGGGTTGGCTCATTTGACTTGGACAGCCAACCACATTCAAGTTCACTCTGTAACCTCGCCCATAGCAACAAAACAGAGTACCCTAGCAACCATTCATCAACAGCTATATCTCAGCATCGGAACATCGTAGAGACTTGGGGATTGGCTCGTTTGACTCATGCTAGCAAACGGAACTTCCTGTATGCTACACATGCTAGCAGTGACTAGCTACATGCTAATATTGACTAGCCAAGTACTGTAACTTGCTAGAAATGCTTACTAAGTATAATTATTTCATCAGGCATGTATATGAGGCTTGCCTAGTAACCACCCCGGGTACCCTAGCAACTGCCTAGCAACCACTCAAATTACCCTAGCAACCGCCTAGCAACCACCTAGCAACCGCCTAGTAGCGCCTTAGTAAGGGCCTAGCAACCACTCAGGACACCCTAGCAACCGCCTAGCAACGCCTTAGCAACCACTCAGAATACCCTAGCAACCACCTAGCAACACCTTAGCAACCACCTAGCAACCACTTAGGACACCTTAGCAACCACCTAGCAACACCTTAGCAACCACCTAGCAACCACTCAGAACACCCTAGCAACCACCTAGCAACACCCTAGCAACCGCCTAGCAACCGCCTAGCAACCACTCAGAACACCCTAGCAACCACCTAGCAACACCTTAGCAACCACCTAGCAACCACTCAGGACACCCTAGCAACCGCCTAGCAACACCTTAGCAACCACCTAGCAACCACTTAGGACACCTTAGCAACCGCCTAGCAACACCTTAGCAACCGTCTAGCAACCACTCAGAACACCCTAGCAACCACCTAGCAACACCTTAGCAACCACCTAGCAACACCTTAGCAACCACCTAGCAACCACTCAGGACACCCTAGCAACCGCCTAGCAACGCCTTAGCAACCACCTAGCAACCACTTAGGACACCTTAGCAACCGCCTAGCAACACCTTAGCAACCGTCTAGCAACCACTCAGAAAACCCTAGCAACCACCTAGCAACACCTTAGCAACCACCTAGCAACCACTCAGGACACCTTAGCAACCGCCTAGCAACACCTTAGCAACCGCCTAGCAACCACTCAGAACACCCTAGCAACCACCTAGCAACCACTCAGGACACCCTAGCAACATCTTAGCAACCACTATTTCTTACCTTTCCAGTGCTATTGCCCAGTTTAGTACCATTTTGTACCCCATCGATTTGCCACGCAAACCCCATTCACATTTCCTTTAGGAAATGTACAATTCTAGTTAATGGGGTTTGCCCTTAGGCAAAGTCCATTCTTACTGTTGTGGTTTATTATTCTTAATTCTGCCAAAAGTTCGGCGCGTAACTTGTCCCGCAGCTTTCGCCCCAGACCCTTGAAAGTGGTGTCAAATCGTCCGGTTCTATCGGGAATGGTGTGCTATGACTTTTATAAGCGGTGGGGGGTTTTTTGGCCCCGCAGGGGCCAAAAAACCTGCCTAAAAATCCCATAGACTTAACATTGAGCCGAACTTTGACGAATCACAGCGCCGAGTGTGAATTTAATAGAATTATGGGATTCACAGCATCTGTAGGGGGTTGCAGCCTAAGTGAGAACATACCTCGCAAGGGGGTATAAGTTGCACCCCTGGGGCTCTAGGACGTCCCAAAGTTCTCCCATTGACTTACATTGGCCCCATTGACTCCCATTCATTTTTCTAGAAGAGCACTAAACGCGCCGCGAAATGGGACGACCTTTAAAGCGTTGTAGCGCCAAGTGTGAAATTCGTAGAAATATGGGATTCGCAACATCTGTAGGGGGTTGCAGCCTGCATGAGAACATACCCCAAAAAGGGGTATAAGTTGTACCCCTGAGGTGCTAGGACGTCCCAAAGGGGTCCCCATTGACTTTACATTGCCCATTGACTCCCATTCATTTCTTGACTCACATGTCAATCACAGTACATAGCAGTGTCATAGACTTAGGGGTTGGCTTATTTGACTGAGGCAACCAATTAGCATCTCAATATGATTTTGAAGTTCACAAACCACGCCCCCCAAACCATTTAAAGACCCTTAATAACTGCCCCATTGACTTAACATGGGGTGGGTCGTCCCATTGCACATCCCATTGACTTCCATTATAAAGGTCAGACATCTATAACATTACATAGGAGTGTCATAGAGACATGGGGGTGGGCTCATTTGACTCAGACAACCAATGAGCATCTTAATATGGTAATGAATCTCACAAGCCACGCCCCCAAACTGATCCCATAGACTGCCATTATAACTGGCCTACATGCATATCTTTGCATAGTAGTGTCCTATTGACTTGGGGGATGGCTCATCTGACTCAGGCAACCAATTAGCATCACAATATGATACTGAACCTCACAAGCCACGCCCCCAAACTGATCCCATTGACTTCTATTATAATAGGGCTGGATGCATATCTTTGCTTAGCAGTGTCCTATTGACTTGGGGGATGGCTCATCTGACTCAGACAACCAATGAGCATCTCAATATGATAATGAAGCTCACAAGCCACGCCCCCAAACTGGTCCCATAGACTGCCATTAAATAGGCCTACATGCATATCTTTGCTTAGCAGTGTCCTATTGACTTGGGGGTTGGCTCATCTGACTTAGACAGCCAACCACATTCAAGTTCACTATGTAACCTGCCTATAGCAACAAAACAGAGTACCCTAGCAACCATTCATCAACAGCTATATCTCAGCATCAGAACATCGTAGAGACTTGGGGATTGGCTCGTTTGACTCATGCTAGCAAACGGAACTTCCTATATGGTACACATGCTAGCAGTGACTAGCTACATGCTAATATGGACTAGCCAAGTACTGTAACTTGCTAGAAATGCTCACTAAGTATAAATATTTTATCAGGCATGTATGTGAGGCTTGCCTAGTAACCACCCAGGGTACCCTAGCAACTGCCTAGCAACCACCCAAATTACCCTAGCAACCGCCTAGCAACCACCTAGCAACCGCCTAGTAATGCGTTAGTAAAGGCCTAGCGACCACTCAGGACACCCTAGCAACCGCCTAGCAACGCCTTAGCAACCACTCAGGACACCCTAGCAACCACCTAGCAACACCTTAGCAACCACCTAGCCACCACTTAAGACACCTTAGCAACCGCCTAGCAACACCTTAGCAACCACCTAGCAACCACTCAGAACACCCTAGCAACCGCCTAGCAACCACTCAGGACACCCTAGCAACCGCCTAGCAACACCTTAGCAACCACCCAGCAACCACTCAGGACACCCTAGCAACACCTTAGCAACCACTCAGGACACCCTAGCATCCGCCTAGCAACCACTTAGGACACCTTAGCAACCGCCTAGCAACGCCTTAGCAACCACTTAGAATACCCTAGCAACCACCTAGCAACACCTTAGCAACCACCTAACAACCACTTAGGACACCTTAGCAACCGCCTAGCAACACGCTAGCAACCACCTAGCAACCACTCAGGACACCCTAGCAACCACCTAGCAACCACTCAGAACACCCTAGCAACCGCCTAGCAACACCTTAGCAACCACCTAGCAACCACTCAGAACACCCTAGCAACCGCCTAGCAACACCTTAGCAACCACTCAGAACACCCTAGCAACCACCTAGCAACCACTCAGAACACCCTAGCAACCGCCTAGCAACATCTTAGCAACCACCATTTCTTACCTTTTCAGTGCTATTGCCCAGTTTAGTACCATTTTGTACCCCATCGATTTGCCACGCAAACCCCATTCACATTTCCTTTGGCGCGCAACTCCACCCGCATTTTTTGCCCTAGAATGATGACTGAGGTGTCAAATCGACCGGCCTGTTGAGAGGTGTGCTATGATTTTTCAAAGAGGGTGGGGGTACACTGCCCCCATGAGGGGCAAGAAAGTAACCCCCAAAATCCCCATAGACTTAACATGGACACAAAATGGCTGACATTGATATCTAGATTAGAGAGTCGTAGAAGCTTGGGAGTGGGCTCATTTTACTCTGCCTATCAAGTCGGTATTAAGTAGTGACATAACAAATTTATAGACACTCCCTAGCAACCACTTCAGGCCCACTAACAACCATATAACAACATAAACAAGCCATATTTTAGCACAGGAAAATCGTAGAAAGACAGGGTTTGGGTTCTTTTGATGCAGGTTGATCAAATCTCTATTGGGTTCACCTACTAAAACGGCGTTGCCACAGCCTAGCAACCATGTACAATACCCTAGCAACCACATAAACACATGAATTTAACCCTTTCTCCACATTTATTCCTATTTTGCCCAGTTTAGGACCATTTTGTACCCCATCGATTTGCCACGCAAACCCCATTCACATTTTCTTTAGGAAATGTACAATTCTAGTTAATGGGGTTTGCCTTAGGCAAAGTCCATTCTTACTATTGTGGTTTATTATTCTTCTTCTTCTTCTTCTTCTTCCGTACACTTTTTCGGCGCGTAACTAGTCCCGCAGCTTTCGTCCCAGACCCTTGAAAGTGGGCTCAAATTGTGCGGCCTTATCGGGAATGGTGTGCTATGACTTTTATAAGGGGTGGGTGGTTTTGGGGCCCCGCAGGGGCCCCAAAACCACCCCCCAAAACGCATTGACTCAACATTACGCCCAACTTTGAAAGTTTATAGCGCCAAGTGTGAAATTCATAGAAATATGGGATTCACAGCATCTGTAGGGGGTTGCAGCCTAAGCGAGAACATACCCCGCAAGGGGGTATAAGTTGCACCCCTGGGGCTCTAGGACGTCCCAAAGTGGTCCCCATTGACTTACATGGGCCCCATTGACTCCCATTCATTTTCTAGACACTCGTAGATACTATTCCCGGAAATCGCCGTAGCGCCAACAGGGAAATTCGTAGAGACATGGGATTCGCGACATCTCGAGAGGGTTATAGGAGGCTTCAAACCACACCCCGAAACGCGGTAAATGTTGTACCCCTGGGGAGCTAGGACGTCCCAAAGTCTCCATTGACTTTACATGGAGCCGAACTTTAACCAATCACTGTGTCCATTGTGAATTTCATAGAAATATGGGATTCACAACATCTGTAGGGGGTTGCAGCCTAAGTGAGAACATACCCCAAAAGCGGGTATAGGTCGCACCCCTGGGGCTCTAGGACGTCCCAAAGTGCTCCCCATTGACTTTACATTGCCCATTGACTCCCATTCATTACATTGACTCCCATTATAAATGTCATATGTCAATCACAGTACGTGGCAGTGTCATACTGACTTGGGGGTTGTCTTATTTGACTTAGGCAACCAATCAGCATCTCAATATGATATTTGAGCTCACAAGCCACGCCCCCCCAAACCACTTAAAGACCCTTAATAACTGCCCCATTGACTTAACATGGGGTGGGACGTCCCATTGCAGATCCCATTGACTTCCATTATAAAGGTCACACATCTATAACATTACATAGGAGTGTCATAGAGACATGGGGGTGGGCTCATTTGACTCAGGCAACCAATCAGCATCACTCTATGATAATGAAGCTCACAAGCCACGCCCCCAAATGGGTCCCATAGACTTCTATTATAATAGGGCTAGATGCATATCTTTGCATTGCAGTGTCATATAGGCTTAGGGGTTGGCCCATTGGACCCAGACAACCAATGAGCATCTTAATATGGTAATGAAGCTCACAAGCCACGCCCCCAAACTGGTCCCATAGACTGCCATTATAACTGGCCTACATGCATATCTTTGCTTAGCAGTGTCCTATTGACTTGGGGGTTGGCTCATTTGACTTGGACAGCCAACCACATTCAAGTTCACTCTGTAACCTCGCCCATAGCAACAAAACAGAGTACCCTAGCAACCATTCATCAACAGCTATATCTCAGCATCGGAACATCGTAGAGACTTGGGGATTGGCTCGTTTGACTCATGCTAGCAAACGGAACTTCCTGTATGCTACACATGCTAGCAGTGACTAGCTACATGCTAATATTGACTAGCCAAGTACTGTAACTTGCTAGAAATGCTTACTAAGTATAATTATTTCATCAGGCATGTATATGAGGCTTGCCTAGTAACCACCCCGGGTACCCTAGCAACTGCCTAGCAACCACTCAAATTACCCTAGCAACCGCCTAGCAACCACCTAGCAACCACCTAGTAGCGCCTTAGTAAGGGCCTAGCGACCACTCAGGACACCCTAGCAACCGCCTAGCAACGCCTTAGCAACCACTTAGAATACCCTAGCAACCACCTAGCAACGCCTTAGCAACGACCTAGCAACCACTCAGGAGACCCTAGCAACCGCCTAGCAACACCTTAGCAACCACCTAGCAACCACTTAGGACACCCTAGCAACCGCCTAGCAACGCCTTAGCAACCACTTAGAATACCCTAGCAACCACCTAGCAACACCTTAGCAACCGCCTAGCAACCACTCAGAACACCCTAGCAACCGCCTAGCAACACCTTAGCAACCACTCAGAACACCCTAGCAACCGCCTAGCAACCACCTAGCAACCACTCAGAACACCCTAGCAACCACCTAGCAACACCTTAGCAACCACCTAGCAACTACTTAGGACACCTTAGCAACCGCCTAGCAACACCTTAGCAACCACCTAGCAACCACTTAGAACACCCTAGCAACCGCCTAGCAACACCTTAGCAACCACCTAGCAACCACTTAGAACACCATAGCAACCACCTAGCAACCACTCAGGACACCCTAGCAACCATTCAGAACACACTAGCTACCAAAACAAATACATTTCTCCGCATTTCCGCATTTCTTGCTATTTTGCCCAGTTTAGTACCATTTTGTACCCCATCGATTTGCCACGCAAACCCCATTCACATTTCCTTTAGGAAATGTACAATTCTAGTGTTACTATTACTGTTCACTTTTTCAAAACTTCGGCGCGCAACTTCGGCCGCATTTTTTGCCCTAGAATGATGAGTGAGGTGTCAAATCGACCGGCCTGTTAAGGAGAGGTGTGCTATGATTTTTCAAAGAGGGTGGGGGTACACTGCCCCCATGAGGGGCAACAAAGTAACCCCCAAAATCCCCATAGACTTAACATGGACACAAAATGGCTGACATTGATTTCTAGATTAAAGAGTCGTTGAAGCTTGGGAGTGGGCTCATTTTACTCGTCCCATCAAGTCGGTATTAAGTAGCGACATAACATATTTGTAAATGCCCCCTAGCAACCACTTTAAGGCCCTTAACAACCATATAACAACATAAACAAGCCATATTTTAGCACAGGAATATCGTAGAAAGACAGGGTTTGGGTTCTTTTGATGCAGGTTGATCAAATCTCTATTGTCTTCACCTATTACAAAGGCGTTGCCACACCCTAGCAACCATTTACATTACCCTAGCAACCACATAAACACATGAATTTAACCATTTCTCCACATTTACTGCTATTTTGCCCAGTTTAGTACCATTTTGTACCCCATCGATTTGCCACGCAAACCCCATTCACATTTCCTTTAGGAAATGTACAATTCTAGTTAGTGGGGTTTGCCTTAGGCAAAGTCCACTATTGTTATTCTCCATACTTATTATTATTATTCTTCTTCTTCCGTACGTTTTTCGGCGCGTAACTCGTCCCGCAGCTTTCGTCCCAGACCCTTGAAAGTGGGCTCAAATCGTCCGGTCTTATCGGGAATGGTGTGCTATGACTTTTATAAGGGGTGGGGGGTTTTTTGGCCCCGCAGGGGCCAAAAAACCCCCCCCGAAATCCCATAGACTTAACATTGAGCCGAACTTTGACGAATCACAGCGCCGAGTGTGAATTTCGTAGAAATATGGGATTCGCAACAGCTGTAGGGGGTTGCAGCCTAAGTGAGAACATACCACGCAGGGGGGTATAAGTTGTACCCCTGGGGGGCTAGGACGTCCCAAAGTGGTCCCATTGACTTAACATGGGCCCATTGACTCCCATTCATTACATTGACTCCCATTATAAATGTCACATGTCAATCACAGTACATAGCAGTGTCATACTGACTTGGGGGTGGGCTCATTTGACTCAGGCAACCAATCAGCATCTCATTATGACTTTGAAGCTCACAAGCCACGCCCCCCCAAACCACTTAAAGACCCCTAATAAGTGCCCCATTGACTTAACATGGGGTGGGATGTCCCATTGCAGATCCCATTGACTTCCATTATAAAGGTCACACATCTATAACATTACATAGGAGTGTCATAGAGACATGAGGGTGGGCTCATCTGACTCAGACAACCAATCAGCATCTCAATATGATAATGAATCTCACAAGCCACGCCCCCAAACTGGTCCCATAGACTGCCATTATAACTGCCCTACATGCATATCTTTGCTTAGCAGTGTCCTATTGGCTTGGGGGATGGCTCATCTGACTCAGACAACCAATGAGCATCTCAATATGATAATGAATCTCACAAGCCACGCCCCCAATTTGGTCCCATAGACTTCTATTACAATAGGGCTGGATGCATATCTTTGCTTAGCAGTGTCCTATTGACTTGTGGGATGGCTCATCTGACTCAGACAACCAATGAGCATCTCAATATGGTAATGAAGTTCACAAGCCACGCCCCCAAATTGATCCCATAGACTGCCATTATAACTGGCCTACATGCATATCTTTGCATAGCAGTGTCCTATAGACTTAGGGGTTGGCTCATGGGACTCAGACAACCAATGAGCATCTCGATATGATAATGAAGCTCACAAGCCACGCCCCCAAACTGGTCCCATAGACTGCCATTATAACTGGCCTACATGCATAACTTTGCTTAGCAGTGTCCTATTGACTTGGGGGTTGGCTCATTTGACTTGGACAGCCAACCACATTCAAGTTCACTCTGTAACCTCGCCCATAGCAACAAAACAGAGTACCCTAGCAACCGTTCATCAACAGCTATATCTCAGCATCGGAACATCGTAGAGACTTGGGGATTGGCTCGTTTGACTCATGCTAGCAAACGGAACTTCCTATATGCTACACATGCTAGCAGTGACTAGCTACATGCTAATATTGACTAGCCATGTACTGTAACTTGCTAGAAATGCTTACTAAGTATAAATATTTCATCAGGCATGTATGTGAGGCTTGCCTAGTAACCACCCAGGGTACCCTAGCAACTGCCTAGCAACCACCCAAATTACCCTAGCAACCGCCTAGCAACCACCTAGCAACCGCCTAGTAACGCCTTAGTAAGGGCCTAGCGACCACTCAGGACACCCTAGCAACCGCCTAGCAACGCCTTAGCAACCACTCAGAATACCCTAGCAACCACCTAGCAACACCTTAGCAACCACCTAGCAACCACTTTGGACACCTTAGCAACCGCCTAGCAACACCTTAGCAACCACCTAGCGACCACTCAGAACACCCTAGCAACCACCTAGCAACACCTTAGCAACCACCTAGCAACCACTCAGGACACCCTAGCAACCACCTAGCAACACCTTAGCAACCACCTAGCAACCACTCAGGACACCCTAGCAACCGCCTAGCAACCACTTAGAATACCCTAGCAACCACCTAGCAACACCTTAGCAACCAGCTAGCAACCACTTAGGACACCTTAGCAACCGCCTAGCAACACCTTAGCAACCACCTAGCAACCACTCAGGACACCCTAGCAACCGCCTAGCAATGCCTTAGCAACCACTTAGAATACCCTAGCAACCACCTAGCAACACCTTAGCAACCACCTAGCAACCACTCAGGACACCTTAGCAACCGCCTAGCAACACCTTAGCAACCACCTAGCAACCACTCAGGACACCCTAGCAACCGCCTAGCAACACCTTAGCAACCACATAGCAACCACTTAGGACACCTTAGCAACCACCTAGCAACCACTCAGAACACCCTAGCAACCATTCAGAACACCCTAGCTACCAAAACAAATACATTGTACCCCATCGATTTGCCACGCAAACCCCACTCACATTTCCTTTAGGAAATGTACAATTCTAGTGTTACTATTACTGTTCACTTTTTCAAAACTTCGGCGCGCAACTTCGGCCGCATTTTTTGCCCTAGAATGATGAGTGAGGTGTCAAATCGACCGGCCTGTTGAGGAGAGGTGTGCTATGATTTTTCAAAGAGGGTGGGGGTACACTGCCTCCATGAGGAGCAAAAAAGTAACCCCCAAAATCCCCATTGACTTAACATGGACACAAAATGGCTGACATTGATATCTAGATTAGAGAGTCGTAGAAGATTGGGAGTGGGCTCATTTTACTCCGCCTAACAAGTCGGTATTAAGTAGTGACATAATAAGTTTGTAGACACTCCCTAGCAACCACTTGTAGGCCCCTAACAACCATATAACAACATAAACAAACATATTTCAGCTTAGGAATATCATAGAAAGACAGGGTTTGGCCTCTTTTGATGCAGGTTGATCAAATCTCTATTGTCTTCACCTATTACAAAGGCGTTGCCACACCCTAGCAACCGTTTACATTACCCTAGCAACCACATAAACACATGAATTTAACCATTTCTTACCTTTCCAGTGCTATTGCCCAGTTTAGTACCATTTTGTACCCCATCGATTTGCCACGCAAACCCCATTCACATTTCCTTTAGGAAATGTACAATTCTAGTTATTGTTTAAAATACTGTTGTAGTGTTTAATAGTTCTTTTTCTTTTGTTTTATTGGCGGGGCTGGTGTATTGTGCACATGCCGCCACCTACAGTTCATATCTATATCTGTATCTATTATATATATGCTTACCTAAATTTCACCATCAGGACTCAGCTGTCAGCTGGCACTGCGTGTTCAGCTCCTCCAGCTTCCAGTCTTAGTCCCTCCGGGTCCTTAATACATTTTAATTTAAATGATTTATTATATTCTTTCGCTCAGTCCTGTGCTATATAGATATTGTATTAATACCCTATACCCTAAACTGTCCCTATTAACGTTTATCCCTAATATATATTCTAAGTTTTTATCTTTATGTCCATTATTGTTTAAATTTTCTGTTAATTCCCTCCTCTCTTGTATATATTTCCTGCATTCAAACACAACATGTTCTACGGTTTATCTTACTCCACAATGATCACATAAATCTTCTGCAACTTATTGACATAGTTGAATTTAATCCAGTGTGTCCAAGCCTCAGTCTAGTTAATATAATTTCTTCCTTTCAGTTCCTACCTTACACATTTCTTTTTGTCTCTGCTATTTTTTTTTATTCCTTGCTATTCTTTCTTAATATTTTCTTTAATAATAGATTTAATTTCACATTTTCCTAAGGGAACCCCAATATCTAATGTATTACTTTTTAATGCTTCCTTTGCCAGTTTATCAGCCATTTCATTTCCATATATTCCTTTATGCGCAGGTATCCAGCAAAACCCTACTGTCCCTTCTTTTGTATACGATATAAAATTGTTAATATTTCATAAATTGAATCTTCTCTGGTTGATCTATGAGTAATTAAAGATGATAATGCTGATGCTGAATCAGAACACATAACTAACTTCTCATATTTCTTCCACCCATGTTAGTCCTATTATTATTGCAGTTGTTTCTATAGAATAAATTGATAACTTACCTGTTAATCTTTTTGAAATTGCTATTTTTAATTTTGGGATGTATACACCTATGCCTGAAACTCCTGTGACTGGGTCTTTTGATCCATCAGTATATATTTGTAGACTTTCATAAAATTTCTCTTGTACATGATTTTTAATTTTTGGAAGTGTTTTATAGTAAACAGAAAAGAGGACTTTTATTAATCTTACGGCTACGTTACGTTACGTTGCGTGCATTAGCCAATCCCATTGCTGTTTTGTCATCACGTGGGAGTGATGTGGGAGTTGTATGTGATGTTAGTTCAGTAGTATGCTCACAGGTTCCAGTGTGGATTGTCAATAAACCGTTCTGCTCTGGGCAAGAGCATTACCCGCTACTGTGAAGGTGTTATTTAAGTAAACATTTGGAATGGATTTCGGTTGTTGTGTGCCCTTTTTTACGCCTCCACAGACACTTATTACACCGATAGTGTCGGGTTAAAAGCACAACAATACCATTTGTTAACGAATAGCGTGACATAAGAACCTACAACTAAAGTCACTTGGTTAATTCTTTTAAACTACATTACATTACATTATTCAGTGTCGTGTGATTGCTGAACTGAACCACAGCAAACGTGATATTGATTACAATATAATAATATTGTATTTTTATTGACTTTACCAGCAAAATTATTACATATATCTGACTTTAACAATAAGAATAAAGTTTGTTTGAAGTGCTTTGAGAATTAATATATTTTTCTCCCAGAATTAATTTTACACCAACAAGCAAATAGTAATGGCGGATGAGAAAGCCCAGCTAATTATTATAAAAATTGCGTTTAATATGTCACGAAAATGAAGTTTTAACAGTTTTTCATGCGAGAATGTAGTTCTTCTAAACTCAAATATGCGTTTGTTTAATAGATAGCGGAGATTCTGACCTCTAGGGAGTAACGGCGCTTCATCACTTATGTGTCCGGCGAAACGAGGCTTTAATCCAATAATATCCAGCTGCAGCTCCGCAGAACCACACACGTTTTAGGCACACACAATCTAGGACACACAATCTAGACAAGCCATATATGTTTACGACGGATGTTATTGTTATTAACGTCTTTTTGAACATCTTCATCGATATATTTTAATGTATATTATTAATAAATATTGTACACAATAAACAACAGTGTTTACTTTACTTTATTCCACAAATATTGCGATTGCCCAGTAAGGACCAATATAAGATGCTTACAGAGCCCACTTCAAGCCCATATGGTCATCCACGGTTGAATCCTGGTGAAAGCCCACTTTCAACCCCTTTAGGCAGGTAGGGCCCAAATGGGTCTGACATTAATTACCCAGTTAAGACCCACATAAGACCCTCACAGATCCCACTTAAAACCCTTCTGGGCTTCCATGGCTGGTCCCCGTGTGAATCCTGGGTGCAAGCCCATTTAAACCCTTTAAGCAGGTGGGGCCCAAATGGGTCTTTTATCAATTGCCTGGTTAAGACCCACATAAGACTATCACAGATCCCACTTAAAACTCTTACGGGGCATCCATGGCAGGCCCCCATGTGGATCCCGGGTGCAAACCCACTTTAAACCCCTTCAGACTGGTGGGCCCCAAATGGGTCTGACATGTATTGCCTGGTTAAGACCCACATAAGACCCTTACAGATCCCACTTAAAACCCATCTGGGCATCCATGGCTGGCCCCCGTGCTGATCCTGGGTGCAAGCCCATTTTAAACCCTTTAAGCAGGTGGAGCCCAAATGGGTCTTTCATCAATTGCCCGGTTAAGACCCATATAAGACCCTCACAGATCCCACTTAAAACCCATCTGGGCATCAACGGGTGCAAACTGACTTTAAACCCCTTTGGGCAGGTGGGGCCAAAATGGGTTTGGCATGAATTGCCCAGTGAGGACCCATCCAGTACCCTTACCCTACAGGTCCCATTTTTAGTACGTCTGGGCTTCCACGGCTGGCCCCAATGTGAATCCCGGGTGCAAGCCCATGATGGGGCCCACATTTGACACCAATAAAGCCCTCATCTGGGCCCCACATGTCATTGCTAGCTGGGTGGTGGATTGAGAAAATCACAACCTTCCGACAGACTGTCATACAGACTTAAGGTTATGCTCATTTAACTCAGACTACCAATCTGCCAATCACTGATGACCTTTCAACTTACTAACCACTCCTTACCACTTATGGCATCCTAGCAACTGTCCCAAAGACTTCTATTGTAAAAAACTGCCATTGACTTTACATTGGACATACTAACAACTCTTACTAACGACATACTGATTCATAGAAACATACTAACAAACATACTAATTATACTAGCAAGCATTCATACTAAATTCATAACGGCATGCATGCTATTTTACTAGAAACATGCAAGTGACATGCTAATATAATATGACTATATAAAAGCTTTTAGTCCTCGTGTATGAGATTTAAGGTTTGGGACTGTGCTGAAGTCTGTTCTGAAATGAAAGCTGAAGTCTCTTATGAAATGAAAGCGAGACTTGACGTCATTCGACATGGTTTTTATTGACGTGTGACTTGCATTAACAGGTGAAAATCCAATCTTTCTGCTTGCACTGCAAATGAGAGGACCCAGATCCGATTCATTCATTCATTTTCTTGTCGGCTTAGTCCCTTTATTAATCCGGGGTCACCACAGCGGAATGAACCGCCAACTTATCCAGCAAGTTTTTACACAGTGGATGCCTTTCTAGCTGCAACCCATCTCTGGGAAACATTCAAATACACATTCACACACACACTCACTACGGACAATTTAGCCAACCCAATTCACCTGTACCGCATGTCTTTGGACTTGTGGGGAAAACCGGAGCACCTGGTGGAAACCCACGCAAACACAGGGAGAACATGCAAACTCCACACAGAAACGCCAACTTTGCCAAGGCTTGAACCAGTGACCCAGCGACCATCTTGCTGTGAGGAGGCAGCACTACCTACTGAGCCACTGCTTCGCCCCAGATCCGATTCATATTGGATACATTTTTACACACGGACAAGGCCTGAATTTGATTTGAGTAAATCGGAATCAATGTGATTTTTTTCCTCCTTATACGTACATGGGCCATATCCGATCTGTACCACATGGGACAAAAAAATCTTAAAGTCACTTGAATCATGCAGTGTAAATGCAGCCTAAGTCTCACAAACATACTTTCTGTCGGATACGCATTTCTTCTCCTTTATCATGATACTCACAAAAAAATATAGCTTGGATTACAGCATCCTCCATCCTTCAGTTGTTGATTTTATTGAAAGCTGCATTGGATGTCACTATCAGCCATGTTTCACTTCAGGGTTATAGTTGTTAGTTCCTATGTAGAGAGAGTTTGCACTTAAATAGATTTTTACATAAGCACACATAAAAGAGATTGCATCAAACAAAAAGTCTTTGCTAATGATCCAAGGGCACTCAAAAACAAGCTGGAGGTCACTGGGGTAATAATGCAATCCACAGCATTCTTAAACAAGAACTGACAACATTCAACTACAATGCAAGACTCTCAATATTGTGAACAAGGAACAAAGGCACTTTGTAACATCTTTCATCAACAAGTAGAGCATGCTTAAATCTTGTTTTCCTGTCTTGTTTGATTATATAATCAAACATTCTTATATCAAAGAAAAATCCATTATATTTGTTCTCTTTTTGCTGTTTTTGTTAATAGTTTAAGAGACATCAATATTTCCCTAAACCTGCATGAAACTATTTCTGCATTATAATGATTAAAAATAATTGTAATAATAATCCCATAATAATACAAATAAAATAACAAGGATAGAAGCAATGACACCTAATTGCATCAGTAACTTGATAACCCTACCTAATA
Organism: Danio rerio; assembly: GCF_049306965.1. Taxonomy (NCBI): domain Eukaryota; kingdom Metazoa; phylum Chordata; class Actinopteri; order Cypriniformes; family Danionidae; genus Danio; species Danio rerio. Next base: position 22,298,753 of record NC_133187.1, read on the forward strand.
GTTTTAATCAGTCTTACCAATGTTGGCACATTGGTGCATCTGCACAAAGATGTCGGAGAACTGCTTGAAGATCTTTCTTTGGAGAAATTTTACAACCCAACCCAACACTTACAAAAATAAGAAATGCTGTTCACACCCATATATATGTGTGTGTGTGTGTATGTATATATAATGCATCCATGAATAGTTACTAGATAAATGTAGCCATGGTGAGTACATCTTAATATTCAGTCAAAATATGAAATTATGTACATTATTTAAACTGTTAATTTATTCACAAACAATTAAAGAAAATATTAATGTATGATTAAAATAATGAATAATAGTAACCTTAATAAATATAAATGAATACAAACAAGTCAACCAGATATGAAACTAAACTTTATTCAAACTTATTCAAGTACTCATGTATTTCAGACAAAACCCCATGTTCTGCTGCATGTCCATACAGTTGGGCCAGTTCTGCAGGACTTCACTTGTTTTTGCCATCACATCCCTCAGTGCTGCAGTCAGACATGAGGCTGCCCATGCCTGAGAAACCGATTTATACTGGAGATGACACCAGCATCTGGCTCAGATGATGACAAACAGGCACGTGGAGGGACTTGGTCTATAGCCGTGCAGGCTCTTAAAAAAGTTTATTTATGTGTCGGTTTAAGGATTTGATTCACCATTTGCTGAGTCGGTTTGAGGATCTGATTTATAGTTTGAGCGTTTGATTTATCATTGATCTTTTGAGCATTTGAATTTTCATTTTCATATTATTAGGAAAAACTTCTATATATAAATCATGAGACAATAAATAGTCATCAAAGTATTAATAATTTCCGAACATTAAAACCACACCCGTGATATCCGCCCATTTGTAACGAACACGTGAACGCGCCGCGCGTGCAGTGCGAGTGATGTATCCATGAAGTCGCTACTACAAAGATGGCGGATTTCCTGCCCTCCCGGACTGCTATAGTTTGTATTCCCAATTGTCTTCTCTCCAGCGGCGAAATAGATCAAATTAGAAAGTCTAAGGAGATCGACAAAAGCCTGTCTCGAGAGAAGACCTATGTGAAGAAACTAGTGAAGATCTTGCTGTTAGGAGCGGGCGAAAGTGGCAAGTCAACTTTCCTCAAACAAATGCGCATAATTCATGGGCAGGACTTCGATCAGCGGGCCAAAGAAGAGTTCCGGGCTACAATCTACAGCAATGTTATCAAAGGTACAACGCCAATAACTTCACGTCAAATGAGACATCTTCGTTATTAAAAATGTAAAAATTTCAATCTTATTGCAGCGGCAGGTGGAAGTTTATCGATTTCTTTCACGTAACTTACGTAAACTTTCGATTACTCACCCAACCCATAGACGACGCAAAGGCGAGTGGTTTTAAGCGCTTGGGCTTGTTGAACATCAGTTATACTTTTCAGAATAAAACATTTTTACTAATGGAAGTCAAACGACTTTTTAAATACGTTTACATCTGTGTCAATAGTTTACATTTCATATGAAAACGTTCATTAGCTTGGCGCCACTAACGTTAGAGAAAATAACGTTACAGCGCCTACTTTGGTCTGGGTTAGTCATCTCTATGCATTATTGTTTTATTACAGATTCTGATAAGTGTATCTCAGTATGCCACTTATTCTTGAAATAACTACAAAGCAGGAAACATAACTAAGGAAAAAAAACTTTAGTATTGAGGGAAATTTTGTTTGGTTTCATTTTCTGACAAAATCAGTTTTGCCGTTGCCTTGATAGTAGTCAACAGTGTTGGATGAAAAACATCGTTATTATACAGTTCCACGTACGAGAATAATGATTACATGACACTGAATGCAGTCAGAATTATTTAAAACTTCATTTGAACTCCTTGTTATATGTACAGTGACTGTTTTCTGATGTTACTAGCTACTAAAATGATCTTAAATTGACAGGAAATTGCCAAACTTCTCAATTTAAATGCTTAAATTAGAATACATATTAGTAGTTACTTGACTGTTTTACAAATCTATATGATACTAGAGCTTGTGTGGCCTTGTTGACCTCTTAGAAAAGGGAAATATGATGACCCCGTTTGTATGAAGACAGTATAGTTTTTAATGCATTTAATTCCATCATAACAGTAATTCCATTGAATTGATTTTTAAAGCACATGATGTCAGCAGCCTTATGTACTTTTTATACAGTGTTTCTGCTGGAATTGAAGCCTTGATTCTCAATTTGCTCTTTCACAATTGTTTTATTTTATTTTATTGTTTTTTTATTTTATTTTTATTGTATGTTTATTTTTAAATTAACATACAAGTTAAATTCAAATAAAAATTCAATTACATCACACGAAAAAAAAACTTTACAGCAAATAACAGTACAGTACGTTTGCAGTTAGACAATATCAATTGTAAAAAAAAATTCTAAATAAACTAATACCTACAGGATAAAACAAATAATCTGACATGTTTATAGTGGTCTTTTACATAGGGTTGGAGTCAAACAACATTAGTGAACAGATGTAAACCTGTTTGCACATGGTTTCTTTATATAGATCAGTTAAAGGAGAGATATTCATTTTTAATGTATGTGATTATAAGTTGCCTTGTCTCTTCCACAATTTAAGGCTGTAGATGAATCTTTCAAGTAGAAAGCAAAAATTGTCTCATGCAGTATTGCTTTACATTTCTTGATTTTGGAATCTTTAAACATTTACATTGTGGGAAAAAGACAAAAATACTGACAAGCTGTTACTTTGCTCTGTGATCATAGATACAGCAAGCACTGTTTTATGTTTTAGTGTTTTAAAACAGAAATAAAAATTTTTATTAGTTAAAAATAATGGATATCAGTAAAATCTAAAGTTGTACTTTCAATCTTTAAAGTGTTGCTAACACATTGTGTGCTCCCTTTGAATTTACATTTAAACAACATGCTGACGTGTTGTGTTCCCTTCAAAGTATTCTTTAACTTTTATTAACATTTTTCATAAAAATCCTGTTTTAGTAACCTGCACCATGTGTCTTATTAGTATTATTCCGTGGTCTGTTTAGGTGTCCGGGTGCTGGTGGATGCCCGGGAGAAATTGCACATCCCTTGGGGAAACCCTGAGAATCAGGCTCATGGAGAGACAGTGATGGCCTTTGACACTCGCTCATCCCTGATGGCCAAAGGCATGATGGAAACGAAAGTCTTTTTAAACTTCCTTCCTGCCATCCGTGCCTTATGGCAAGACAGCGGTATTCAGAATGCATATGACAGACGAAGAGAGTTTCAGCTGGTAAATATGATTATTACGCTCGTTATTACATTGTATTGATTATTAGACCAAGTAAATGAATGTGCATTTTATCGTTTGCTTTTAGGTCACTGAAGTGAAATCGTGTATTTAAAATCCACCTAATCTTGTTCATAGGACTTGTGTAATTGTGGGGGCCGTGATCTTGAAGGAATGTTGATCTGTTGTTAAACGGCTCGCTGTTATAAAGCATGATTAGCTCTGAGTACTTGTATAATTACTCCTATCAAGCTTCAAACATTATAGTGTAATGCATGCTTGTATTTTTCATGAATTGGCCATGTTGGATATTGCACTGATGCTGTCACTATAGCAAAGATAATGGCTGAATCCATTCAGGGTTGTGCTGGTATACAAGTTGAACACAAGTACAGTCACTACAGTGAGTGTGTTCTGTCTGCGCATGTGTTTAGTTTGCATGTCGGTTATGAAGATAGGATCATTCATGTTCAGGGGTAGAGCCCTTGT